>NC_135313.1:119332716-119632716 GCF_048772815.1 Callospermophilus lateralis | reverse complement strand
TACACGGTTAGGCTTGTTGTTGGCTAGTATGATTATCCAGCACTGAGTAACAGAATTAAAGGTTTCTCTATTAGACACAGAGGTCATTCTAGTAAAATGATTTTGCAAGATCAGATGACATTAAATTATTAAACTGTATCTTATGGAGAGGGACAACTGTAACACTAAATGTTAAGTATTAAGTTGACAGTCCTGATAACTGGGAATATTAAAGACTGGTGAGGGAACTTCTGTACAGTGACATGTCCTAGCTACTGCAACATTTATTCAGTACTCATGTTTTTTGTTTCTCTCATAGAAGAACCCATCCCCAGATGACTTTACAACCTGTTCTTCCCCAATGAGACTTCAAACCGAACTGACCTCTAAAAGGCAACTCATGTCCCTCATGCCGTTCCCCCTCACGTCACCCTCTCTCAGCTCAGAAGAAGCCAAAATGAGTGATGCCTCTCTTATTACAACAGTGGAGCCAAAAATAAATAGACTATCAATATACGTAATTAATTAAGTCAGGTAAAATCAGGGAGACCGGTTTTGGGTGATTTCAAAAAATAGAGAGACTGTTACCTCAGAGAATAAAATTCCCTCAGTGCTCTTCACCTACAGTATGAAAGATATGAAAGGGACACATTAGAAAAGGGGGGAATGATAGACCCAACCTGATGTTTTATTAAAGTTTGGAGCCATCTTGCCACAAAGCCAAGAAAGGATAATTTTTCTAAACTAGAAATTACAGCAAATTCCGAACCTGTTTGGAATGCCTGCCCGTGCCTTGAACTCACCCATGGCTGACTCTCTGACCAGATAACAGCCCTCTCTGAAACTTTGTTGACACCTCATAAATATTGGCCTTCCCTGGTCAGATGACACTCTCTGAGGCTCTAATGGTCCCCATAAATTCTGATGTTTGTGCCAGCAAAAAAAAAAAAAAAATGTAAACTACCATTAGTGTGATGCTTGTCAGAGTTCTGTTATCTGTAACCCCCCTTTTGTGTAACTTTCTGGGCTATAAAGCTGGGCTGTAAGAAAGGTGGGGTTTCTCTCTTGTTTCCGCCATTTTGGGAGGGAGAGGCACCAGGGTGGTGGAAATAATAAGCTTGTTTTAATTTGATTTTAATTGGAGTCAGTGGTGATTTCTTGTGTCCAGGTCTAAAAGGTAAACACTCCACAAACGTGGAGCTCTGCGGGCATAAAGACTTTTTGAGAAACTGCCTCTGAGGATGGGCACTTGACATATATGTTGTTGTCAGGAGCTTTTGCTTCCATTCTAATGAAACCATCAAAGCTGCGTCTGCATCTATGTGACCTGGAGGACATTGTTTCTTATTTTCCAAAGAACATGAGGCAGCAGTGCTGACTTCTCTCTTTGTAAGTAAACTGTGGCCACTGAAAGCTAATTGTCTCCGCATGTGGATTGTGAAGCCATTAGGTCATCCTCCACTTTTCATGCACTTTCTTGCTGCTGCACTGGGAGTTTGGTATTTGCTTCACGAAATGCAAGGAGTTCAACTGGGACACAGTGCTGGAGGGAGATCTGTCACGTGTGGTGGGTAAGGGTCTGCAGGAGAATGTACCAACCAGGCTTCTATCCCACATAGATTGCCCCCTTGACCATAGCAACTTGATACTGAAAATTGCCCTGAAACATCTCCATATAACAAGATGCCATTTATGGAGAGGTTTCAGACATATAAGTGATTCCTGTCTCCACCATGTCAGCCACCAGCCATTTGGAAGTCAATGGCAGATCCACATGGCCCGACCACAGATATTTTATCACTCACCTGCACACCACAGCTCTGGGCCCACTACTCAGCAGGCTCCAACATACTGGCATCTCTTTTCTACACCATTTTCATGAAACCCAGTCAATCAAGGCCCTCTCTGGAATACTCATGATCAACAACAGGACATCCAAAGATTCTCCAGTGCCACCTGGTCATGGGAATTTTTAAAATTTCATGGTATTTATCTAGTCATTTTTCAAGGATGAAGTTGGAGAAACTGTGGGTTTCAATTCATTCAGCAACTATTAAATTTTGAGGTAGCACATTTCAAGAAATGCTCTGGAGAACTCGCAGAGGCAAGGATTCCCAAAGAGTGGCCACAAGGACACTTGAAGCCAGGCCCATTAGGTCTACAATGTTAGGTCCATGTGTGTTTTGACTCTCAACTATGGCTGCCAAGTCTATAAGAATAAAATCATGTTATATCCTGGCTGAAATTCCCAATGCTCTTAGGAAAGCCACCATTGGCTTAGATCTCAGTTTCCAAGGGCGACTCTCATGCATGGCCTCCTAAAATCCCAACAAAATTCATGGCAATACTTCTCTGAAGTCAGTTACATAACTCAGTCTCTAAGGGAAATGACACTAGAGTTCATGTCCAGGTGGACCCAGGCATCTCTTCTAACTACCACACAAATGACTGCTGGGAGCCATCAGCCAAGTAGGTATGACAATTTTCTTGCCAGCGTACCCCCGTGTTTCTTTAGTGGAAGGACTCATGGAAATAGGACATTTTGCAGGACATTGCATGTAAGGTGACCTTGCTCAAGGACCAGGGCGGAGCCATGTTTTGGGTGTTCCTGGTTTAGCATAATAGGAGATTAGGGTGTTTCCCCTTTAGAATAGGGCGGTTTAGCATAATGGGAGATTAGGGTGTTCCCCTTTAGAATAGGGCGTTTCCTGCTGCTGAGTTCCTCTTGATTCTTAGGATCAGACAGTATATTTGGGAGACAGAAGCCAAGGAGTAGTGGATTTGGGCAGAGAGTGGATTTGGTCAGAGAACGTGGATTTCCCCAGAAAGTGTTTGTAGACGGCCGGTGTGAGTTCAAGAATAAAGAATTGCTGTTTGAATCTACAAGCTGTGTGGAGACTCGTGATTTGTGCCCAGCCAGAGAATGCGGCATTTGGTGGCTCGTACGTGGAACGCCTGAAGCTTGGGGGTAAGTGAAATTGCTCGCCCCTGAGGGAAGGCGAGAGAATGGGTGACCATTTCAAAAAACAATGTGTTCTTCTTTTCATTTATTTTGTTTTTCTTTCAACCTGCCTATCCCTAGAAATTTCTCAGGCAAACTGGAAAAAATGGTTGACTAAAGGTTTGAAGTTTGTCGGCCCTGAGGAAGAGAAAATTGATACAACGATTTTTTATTCCGTTTTTGTTTCATTCAGTTTCGGTTTTGTTTTGTGTTATCTTATTGGGTTGCGTTATCTTTATAGTAGATTAAAACAAACTGAAAATATGTTAAGTAAATTGTTAGAGGTTCAGAACATGGAGAAAGACATTTTAGATAAAGCAAAAGAGAAGGTCTCTCGAGCTAGTCAGACAGAGGAAGAAAATTTAAAGGAAGAGGGGTTGTTAGGAAAAAGGCCACAACAGGAGGCTGTTACTAACTCCGTTTTATCACAAGAGGGTTTAATTCAACCAACAGCCCCACCGATAGAGACAGCTGAGTGGCCCTCAAACCCCGTAGTTGATAATTGGGATCCTGAGACAGGACCTCGAAGATTAGCATGCCCTGTACTTGAGCAGGCAGGAGGGCAGCGAATTCACCTTGCTTTAGATTTTAAAACAGTGAAGCAGTTAAAGGAGGCTGTAACAACCTATGGTCCCCAAGCTCCCTTCACGGTAAGCATGGTCGAGTCCATTACTAACTTGGATATGACGCCAGCAGATTGGGCTAGCATGTGTAAATCTGTGCTAAATGGAGGACAATATTTTTATGAAAGGTTGCCAATGAGGAATTTTGTGCAGAGACAGCTAGGCGAAATGCAGCAGCCGGTTACCATCAAAGAAATCTAGAAATGTTGCTAGGGAAAGGACCTTATGAGGGTCAGCAGCAACAAATTGAATATGATCCTGCTATATATGCACAAATTGCTGCAGACGCAGTTAGGGCATGGAAGACTTTACAAGGACATGGAGATTTACAAGGTCAGGTATCTAAGGTAATACAGAGAGGTAATGAACCTTACGCTGACTTTGTAGACAGGCTAATTCAAACGGCTGCCAAAATTTTTGGGGATACGGAACAAGCAATGCCATTAATAAAACAACTGGCTTATGACCAAGCAAATCGTTGCTGCAGAGAGGTTATTAGACCATGGAGACATAAAGATTTAAACACATATATTAAATTATGTAGAGATATTAATGAACAAGGGCAAGTCTTGGCAGCTGCAGTACAACAGGCTTTAGATGCCAGGCCAAAAACATGCTATGATTGTGAATAAACAGGACATTTTAAAAGGAGTTGCCCCATAGGAGGAGGATTTAACAAAACCAGGTATCAAAGAAATTGAATACCGGGTATTTGCCCACCATGCCGTAGAGGGAGACATTGGGCTAATGAATGCCGTTCTCAAACTACCATAGAGGGTACTCCCTTATCAAAAAATGGACAAGGACCAGATATTTACCCACGATATCGTGGAGAAAGGCATCAGTCTCCATTGCCAAAAAACGGACAAAGGGGCCCAATGCTCCGGGGCCCACAACCACAAATATACGGGGCAGCGGAGTAACCCAGCAACACCATCAGAGTAGTGCCCAGGACACATTGTCCATTAAATCCCTCATCAGACAAATCCGAGGGAGCGCAGGGTTGGACATCTGTGCCTCTACCAGAGCAGTACTAACTCCAGAGATGGGAGTTCAAATCATTCCTTCAGGAATAAAAGGACCTCTTCCCCAAGGGACAGTAGGCTTATTATTGGGAAGTAGTTCATCTACATTAAAAGGACTTATGATAAGTCCTGGGGTAATTGATCCCGATTATGTAGGTGAAATAAAAATTATAGCTAGTTCTTCAAGAGGTATATCAATAATTTCACCTGGAGATAGAATAGAACAGTTGTTAATAATACCCAGCCTACATAATAAATTTCCTAGTCATAGTGTAAAAAGAGGTTCCAGGGGATTAGGCTCCACAGGTGTAGATTGGGCTATGTTGTCTTTAAATTTAGATTCTCGCCCAATGTTAAAACTAAATATTCAAGGACACGACTTTAATGGGCTACTGGACACAGGTGCAGACCTTAGCATCATATCTACTCAGGAATGGCCAAAACATTGGCCATTACAACAAGCCACTCAAACGCTTCAAGGCCTAGGAGTGGCTACTAATCCCTATGGAAGTGCAATGGTATTAGATTGGAAGGATCCTGAAGGTTGTGAAGGAACTATACAGCCATATGTATTGGACCATCTTCCTACAAATTTATGGGGACGAGATGACCTAGATCAATTAGGTTTGACGTTAACAAATAACATCAATCCTAATGTGCCCACTACTAGGGCTAGACAAGGTTTTAGGAAAGAAAAAATATTAGAAAAACAAGGACAAGATATAGCAGCACCAATTCAAATAGATCAAGAAACAGACAGACATGGGTTGGATTTTCAGAAAGGGCCACTGAGACAATAAAAATTACTTGGAAATCAAAAAGACCAGTGTGAGTTCCTCAGTGGCCCCTGACTAAAGAAAAGATACAAGTAGCCCATGATCTGGTCAAACAACAATTAATGGAAGGACATATACAACCTTCCATATCTCCCCATAATACTTTCATTTTTGTCATTAAAAAAAATATGGTAAATGGAGATTATTGCAAGATTTAAGAGCCATTAATAATGAGATGGTTATTATGGGACATGCTCAATCAGGGATTCCTCAATTGTCTGCTTTGCCAAAAACCTGGCATGTTTTAGCCATAGATATTAAAGATTGTTTTTTTTTTAATTCCAATTCATCCCGAGGATAGTCCACGCTTTGCATTTACTATCCCTGCATTAAATCATGAAGGTCCTGATCAGAGATATGAATGGAAAGTACACCCTCAAGGGATGGCTAACAGTCCAACTATGTGTCAAATATATGTTAATAAAGCAATCCAGCCACTTAGAAATCAAAATCCTGAACTACAAATATTTCACTATGTGGATGATGTATTATTGGCACATAAAGATAAAAACATATTGCTGGAATGCTATGCCACACTTACAAACTTATTAAAAAATTATAATCTAGAGATAGCAATAGATAAAGTACAATTAAATTTTCCAATTAATTATTTAGGAGTTCTATTATCCTCAACCATGGTCCGTCCACCAAAAATTCAAATACGAGTAGATCAACTCAAGTCACTTAACGACTTTCAAAAGTTATTGGGATACATAAATTGGATAAAGCCTTATCTAGGCATACCAACAGGAGAGTTGGGAACTTTATTTGATATTCTAAAAGGTCCATCAGATCCAAACTCACCTCGCATTTTAACTCCCAAAGCAAGAAAGGCATTGAAAATTATTGAAACATATATGGAAAATATACATTTGGATAGAATTGATATAAGTTTGCCTTTATTATTTATTGTACTACCAACAAAAAATATTCCTACAGGAGTATTTTGGCAAGAAGGTCCATTATTGTGGATACATTTATCTTATTCTCCTAACACTATTCTTACTAGGTATCATGAGGCTGTAGAACAATTAATACTCAAAGGAAAAAAAGCAGCAAAGGGAGTGTTTGGAATTTCTCCCAATAAAATTATTACTCCATATACTATGGATCAAATTTATGAGTTTGCTAATGAGTTAAATACTTGGGCAATAATCATGTGTAAATCTAATGTTTGATTTGATAATCACTTACCATATAATCCTTTGTTGTCTTTTTGGTCTAAGCATCCTGTAGTTTTTCCAAAAATGACAAGAAAAACCCCTATCATGAATGCTCCAAATATATTCACTGATGGGTCAAATAATGGTACAGCAGCAGTAGTTACCCCTGATCAAACTTTTACATTTTTAGTACCCAAACAATCAGCTCAAAAGGTAGAGCTTAATGCAGTTTTACAAACCTTTTTAATGTTTAAAGATTCTGTATTTAATTTATTTTCTGATATTCAGTATGTAGTTAATGCTATAGTATCTCTTGAAGATGCTGGTAGGATTTCCCCTTCTTCTACTGTTTTCTCTTTGTTTTCCACTATACAAAGTCTAATCTGTGACAGAAAAGATCCATTCTTTATAGGACATATTAGAGCACATACAGGATTGCCTGGAGCCCTTAGTTTGGGCAATGATTTAGCAGATAAAACTACACACGACATACATATTTTCTCTACACTAGAAGAAGCTACGAATTTTCATAAAAAATTCCATGTTAATGCTAATACTTTACAAAAGCGTTTTAAAATAAATAAGGAACAAGCCAGACATATAATAAAACAATGTCAAAATTGTGTGACCTTATTACCACAAGTTAATCTTGGAGTCAATCCTAGAGGACTGATACCTAACCATATTTGGCAGATGGACGTCACACACTTGCCAGAATTTGGAAAATTAAAATATTTACATGTTACAGTTGATACTTCTTCTGGATTTTTGATGGACTCCCTTCATGCCGGAGAAAAAAGTAAAGATGTTGTAGCTCGTTGCTTACAAAATTTTGCCACTGTGGGCGTTCCTAAACAGTTAAAAACTGATAACGGTCCTGGCTATACCTGTACCTCTTTTAAACAATTTTGCTCATCATTTGGTATTACTCATATAACAGGAATCCCATACAATCCACAGGGACAAGGCATAGTTGAAAGAGCTCATCAAACTATTAAAATGTACTTATTAAAGCAAAAAGAGGGAATTGGAAAGGGGTATATATCCCCCAAAGATAAACTTAAAATAAGGCTTTTTACTCTAAACTTTTTAAATTTGGATTCATCAGGACTTAGTGCTGCGGAAAGGCATATGTATCCAAAAAATGTGCATAAGCCTAAAGTTCTTTGGAAAGATATTCTAACAGGACAATGGAAAGGTCCTGACCCAGTGATTGTCTGGAGTCGGGGCTCTGTCTGTGTGTTTCCACAGGGAGAACAGCAACGGATTTGGATTCCAGAAAGACTAACTAAAACGATTTCTACAGATCGAAAAGAAGATGATTTGACTCAAATCCATAACAGCTGATATCAAGAACTCCAGCTTGGCCATTCTTACATCTGCAACCATGATTAACCAGGATTCTTTTTTCAGTATCTATTTTATTATTGCATTTTTCCAGATCATAAGGCTCTATTTTTATTTTTTGAGCTCATACAAACCTAGGTTAATGTTTTTCTGATCAGTTTTATTTTTTGACTGTGGAGTTTTTAAACATTGCAATGGAGATTTCACCTAGGTAAAGCTACAAGGCCTTTATTATTATTTTATGTGTTGTACATTTGTTTGCACATTTGTGTTTTGTGTTTTATGTCTGTGTGTGTGTATGTCCATATTTCATATATGAGGAACACTCATGAGAATATGGATCCGAATTATTTTTTTTATTCACGTGATTTAAATGGATTAATTTAAATTAGGTAAACAGCTGTTAAGGATTGTTTTTAAAGGTGTTAACAGATCTGCTTGTTTACTAATTTAAATCAGGTAAACAGCTGTTCAGGATTGTTTTTTAAGGAGGTTAACAGATCTGTTTGTTTACTTTCACCTTTCCTTTTCATTATATTTAATAATTCTTTTCAGGATAATGTCTTTTTAGCATCATTGCCAGAATTCCTATCTTCATCCCAATGAATATAACTCAACAAGTATGCTCAATCAAGGAGTCAACTTACTTTGGGAGGAAACGGACTTTGGGAGGAGACGGGCAGATTGATAGATTCCTCCACTTTGAACTGCTTACAGAACTTGCCTAGGTTATGTAACTATCGTTTGGGACAGCAAATTGTGGTAATGCTGGCATATCGTTGCTGATGGTGTCACCAGTGATTTTTGCTTATGGTGTCACCAATCATGCAATTTTTCCTCCGTCATGAAGGCATCTTAACCACCTTCAAATTAACCTTTTAAAGCCTTTTATTTCCCAAGCTTGGGTATTAGTGTTGTCTATTATAACTGGAGATCTTCCCTGATCAATAGCTTGTTTTGCTCTGTTCTGGTTCCAGTTATGGGCATCACCAAGTTGATTAACATTATACCTGTACCCATCTTGATGGTGAAAATAGTCATCAGTGCTGAATACAATGCCATCACGACTCTGACCAAGCAGAATTCGAGACAATGTTGTTTTCCCAGAACCAGGCAGACCCCTTAAAAGAATCAGTAACTTCTGCAATTTATTTAACTTTTCATCTTGAAATTGCTGGTTCACAAACCTGTCCATTCCACTATGTCTGTCCATAGAAGGATCTTTCCAGCATCCTTCCCTGATTTCATAGAAACTGTTACTCACATATCCATCTTGCACACTGCAGCCATTTCCAGAGTGAACACTACTGTTATTCTCACTACAGTCAGTATACTCATTGTTCTGATCAAAAGTCAAACAACTCCAGTTAACATGACAATTATGTACATCATGCCCATTTCGCATATGAGAGTCATCTTGGGCATGGAAAACATTTGGTGGTAGATTTGGAGGAACATTGAACTGTTGAATATTAAAGTGATAGTTAAAACTGGGAAGAGGAGGACCATGGGGTACTATAAAAGGATGTGTTGATTGCCATTCAGGCCTGAAGGAAGCAAATGAAATATCACAAAATGCAGGAATTACTTGTCCATCACAGGTATATTTGCCTGCCTCATTCCCCAAGTACTGCTGATAACCACAAGGCAACTCAAGAGCATTCTTAAGATCTTTATTTTCTTCATCAGATTTTAAGACATCATTTTTATGGCCCTGGTAATACTGAAAAAGTTGTTCCTGAGAAGTTTCAACTTCCTTACAACTGACTTCCAAGTCATCTTTTTCATTTTCAAGTTCTTCAATTTCTTTGTAAAATTGGGTTAGTTCTGTGTCAATCTCTGATTTTTTGGAGTTAAACTTCTGTTTCTCCTCTAGTCTTCTCTTGTCATTTATACCACTCAGAATATCTGCCTTATTCCTCTTTTCATTACATTTCCTTTTCTCAGGGGTTTTGTAAATGGATCCTATAAATGCCTTACTTGTGCTATATATCTCATCATCTCTGGATACTAATGAAGGGTTTCCATCCTGTAAAACTTGCGAACCAATGGATTCAATAACATTTAGTCTATCGCACACAGGTTTCAACAACTCTGTTCTTGGGGTTTTGTCCTCCTGAGGACAATTATGTCCTTTGGCATCAATGATAGCTGCAGTATCCCGATTGTTTCCAGTTTTCTCTTGGATTCTTTATGAAGGTGAAAGAAACGCCGAGACACGGCCACAAAGCAGAAAGCTGAAGAGAATAAATGGCCAGCCGTCAGGATAAGGGTAAAGAGCCGCACCTCCATACGCAAGATATGGCAATAGGAAAAGGATACAGAGTAGAGTTTCATGAACCTGAAACTTGGTGGAAATTTGATCCTGAAGAATTAGAAAAGAGGAATAAACATGGTGTGTCTCGAAAGAAGATTGCTCAGATGTTGGATCGTTATGAATATCAAATGTCCATCTCTATTGTAATGAATTCAGTGGAACCATCACAGAAAAGCACACAAAGACCCCCTCCTCCACAGGAGAGGCAGAGATGGGGAGGCTATTTAGGCTCACATAATGAAGTCTTTGTCACAGATAATCATTAAGTTGGCTATTTTCAGCTAACATTTGTTGCTTGCTCTTGAAAAAAAAAAAATAGTGAGCCTGTCTTGAAGTTTCAATAGTTTCAAATAAAAAGACTGTGGTGCCTCGCAAAGGATGTTCCCAGCAAGTTGTTTAAATTCTAAAGTATAAATAAAAATTATATAAAATTGTATTTTAAATGTTTTTAATAATCTTTTGTGGCAGTACCTTTGGTTATTATGAAAGCCTTTTAGTAGAGTGGATAGGATGTAGGAACTTTTTTTGTACAATTGAATTTTAAGCTTTTCTATTTTATATGTTGGAACATACAAAAGTTTTTTTTATTATTCTTAACCTAAATCTAACTTTTCATAAAATTTTAATATTTTTCCTTCACTCTCTTAAATATGCAAGAAATACCAATTTGTTATAGGGCACCTTAGTTGATTCCCCTGTTTATACAGATAAAATTATATTTCAGGTAATTAATCTATGTGACAAAGTTATTTCCAAGCTGTAATTAGCATTCCACTTTGTTCAAACACAATTCCCCAGTAAATGCTAGACAGTCAATGATGTATTGATCACCTAGGGAGTTTCCCCCATTATATTATGGGTATTCCTCACATAATACATACATAGTCATCAACCATCTCAAGCATCTCTCTGCCCCCTGCACACTTGCCAATTCTGGAAGGAATACAGAGACAAGTCACTGTGTAGTAGGAAAAGCTCCTCAGGTGATTCCAATAATGTTTCACTTATCTCTGTTCAATTTGATGCAGGATAATTGTAATATAAAAAATATTTTGGATAGTTGCTTAGCTTTTGTTATAAAATCATTTGTCTTACACAATGTTGTAGTTCTCCTAGTTCTGATTTTTTCTGTAGAGTCAGCTGAACTTCTTTCAGTGAATATGTTCCTTCACTAGAAAACTAAAAACTGAGATGTACTTCATTTCAGAGGTCTTGTAATTCATCCCTGCCTTTAAACAGAGATTTTCTTAGTCTACATAATTGAGAATTTCTCTTTGCAGTACAAGGAAGGAAGCACTATCACCTCTTTTACTGCATTATTTTGTAGTATTTTTAGAAAGTATTTTTTAAACTTTGATTTTAGGAAGAATTCCATCTGATTACAGTGCACTTTTTAAAAATTAGCCATTATGGTTCTGTATATATTTTACATGATATTTCATGGCCCTTAAATTTATCGCAGATTAGCCCATCCTTTTCTTCATGTGTTGTTTTAAAACCTTTTCCTGTTCTTTTCAACTTTACTTTAAATATCATTCCACATCTTTATATTACTTTTAAGTACTGAGACTGAAAACTAGGTATAGTACTGTCAGCAAGGTCTTTATTACATTTCCTTTAGTGAAATAAGAATTTGTATGTACAATTCAGTGCTGCTTACATTTGAACAGGTATTACCTTGCTTTATCTTGTTTCGCATATGTGTATGTTTGTGTATATTTGTTCATCTTATTATGATGTAGTGGGAATGTGCTAACTCATGTTGTGTGTGTAAGTACATATTCATATATACATCTATATATCTTCTTTACCCATTGTTTTAATGTATTCTTTTAGAGTAATATTTATTGGTATTTGGATTTATTGATTATGTAAATTAGCAGTTTGAAAATCATACAGAAGGATTGAATTTGGAGACAGATGAAGCAACTGTTAGATATACTATGCGTCCTTTTCTATGTGTTTTTATTAAAAAATTAGGAGTAATAATATTATAAATGTATAGTTGGAGAAAGTGGATTGCCTTTGGGAGAAAAAGATTATGAGGAAACATATTCATATTAGGTATGAAGTTTAAAATAAATTTCTAGATTTTATAACAAATTCAACTCCATCTCCTGGTACTTCTGAGTACTAAATAGTAGTCATCCAGACATCACTTATCATTACCAATCAATTTTTAGAAATTATAAATGCTTATCGAGGCAGGGAAATTTAACATTCTGAAAAACTTTTATTTTTTTTTTAAATTGGTTGCAGATGGACATAATACCTTTGTTTTATTTATTTATTTTTATTCGATAGTGAGGATCGAACCCAGTGCCTCACATGTGCTTGGCAAGTACTCTATCACCTAGCTACAACCTCAGCCTGCCTTTTTTAAAACAAAACAAAACAAAACAAAAAAACACACAAAGCAGAAGTAAATAGTTTCTCTAGGCATTGTGGCTTTTTTAAACAATAAGATGATGGAGGAATGAGTATGAAGTAGAAGATACTAAAATCACTATTTTAGCACCTTGCTTGGTGATAAAAATCTAAAAAAGTGAGAAATTTACTAATTTTTCATCAAAAAAAAAATTTGTTTTATACTCACATGTGGTCTTAATGCCCCCACTGCTAGACCTTCTAACTTCATCTGTATCACAAAAAATAAAGTTGGCATTAGTGATCCTGTTTAAGTAAGATGTGTCCCACAGCTTCTAGTGTGGTTCAGTATGATTGTTATATTTAGTTGTTTTTTCATAGACTTAGTATGAAAATAACTTTTTTTATCTTTTGAGCAACAAATTTATAGTTTTATATATTTTATAATTTTGTTCATAAAAATACTCATAAGTTGAACCTCTGGTAACTATTTTTTTAAATAGGTAATCTTTATTTTCAGTATTAACTTTTCTGAAAGAAAATGTTACCTTATTATATGTTGTCTGCTTTTATTAAAAATAACATTATTTACAAACAAAAAAAAACATAAAAAATAAAGCCTTTTAATTATCATCTATACTGTACTTTTAAATGAACTTTTTCACCACCTACAGCTTCACTATTTTAAACGAGGCTTAGATTCTGTTTAAATCGCTTAATGTTAGTTTACATGGCTGCCCTTCAACCAAAGTCCTTTTTTACTCCATTAAGAAGCTTTGTCTTAATCTGCCATGTACAAATACCTTTTTTCTTCCTTCTTCCTTTCTCAAGCTTTTAAAGTAAGTATAGTTTCCTCAAAATCTTTTTAAATGGCATTTTACAACTTTTTACTTTTCCACACAGAGATTATCTCATCTAGAAACACTTCTTTTTCCATTAACCTCTTATATTAAAATATATTTCCACATCTTGAATCTTTTTCTATCTCTTTTTTAACCGTTAACCCTTTTTATAAATTCACATTTTGAAACAACTCTTATAAAATTTCTGATTTAGACAAATTACTCCACTTTAATAGGATGAAATAGTTTCATGTTTTTTTTTTTTTTTTTTTTTTATGGTACCATAATACTATAATTGAAACCCAACTGAAACTTATTATACTCTTTGTATATAAATTACAACTGATAGAATCTTAACACTTAGTAACCTTGTTTTGTCAAAGACACAGACCAAAGCAATATTAAAACTTTTTTCCATTTACCAATTTATGAAAACACACATAATTTTTAAATATATTACCTTATGGAACTTAATAAGGAAAGAGTACTTGATTTTATATTTAGTGGTTGATATTTTAACACTTTAGCTTTGTAAATTAATTAGAACTTTGTAGAAACCAAGATCTTAGACAAATGTAGTAAACAGAATTAGCCATCTATTTCTTGAAGAAAAATCCTTCTACAGGATACCATGATGGTCCCATTGATATACTTAATAACTCGTCTTTAAAAAGCCATGGGCTACATTTTTGTATTATATCAACATATGCCCTAGCTGTTCTTGGTCTTACTGGGGTGCCTCCTTTCTCTAACAATTTCTCTCCCTCGGAGGTGAACAACTTCAAACTTTGAGCCAACCATTTTAAAGTTCTAGGAACAGGCAACTTGAAATAAAAACACAATAAATCAAAACAAGAACATACTGTTTTTTTAAATGGTCACCCATTCTCTCGCCTTCCCTCAGGGGCGAGCAATTTCACTTACCCCCAAGCTTCAGGTGTTCCGCGTACGATCCACCAGATGCTGCAGTCTCTGGCTGGGTACAAATCACGAGTCTCCACACAGCTTGTAGATTCAAACAGCAATTCTTTATTCTTGAACTCACACCGGCCGTCTACAAACACGTTCTGGGGAAATCCACGTTCTCTGCCCAAATCCACTCTCTGCCCAAATCCACTCTCTGCCCAAATCCACTACTCCTGGGCTTCTGTCTCCCAAATATACTGTCTGACCCTAAGAACTCAAGAGGAACTCAGAAGCAGGATACGCCCTATTCTAAAGGGGAACACCCTAATCTCTTATTATGCAAAACCGCCCTATTCTAAAGGGGGAACACCCTAATCTTCTATTATACTAAACTAGGAACACCCTAAACATGGATCCGCCCTGGTCCTTGAGCAAGGTCACCTTATATGCAATGTCCTGCAAAATGTCCTATTTCCATGAGTCCTTCAACTAAAGAAAAATGGGGGTACGCTGACAAGGAAATTGTCTTCTTCTAGTGTAGAGAAAATATGTATTTCGTGTTTAGTTTTATCTGCTAAATCATTGCCCAAACTAAGGGCTCCAGGCAATTCTGTATGTGCTCTAATATGTCCTATAAAGAATGGTTCTTTTCTGTCCCAGATTAGACTTTGTATAGTGGAAAACAAAGAGAAAACAGTAGAAGAAGGATTCCTCCACTTTGAACTGCTTACAGAACTTGCCTAGACTATGTAACTATCGTTTGGTACAGTGAATTGTGGAAATGCTGGCATAACTTTGCTGATGGTGTCACCAGTGATTTTTGCTGATGGTGTCACCAATGATGCAATTTTTCCAAAGGAACTGTCAATTGGCTTGGTGTCGTGGCATTTCTGTATCCTCCTCCCTTCTGCTAGTGATGGTCTAAATTTGGGGACCAACGGCTATATGGTGGACCTGTAGTCAGTGACGGGTATGATCCAATTGCAGTGGTATCAACCTAAGACAGGAGGCTGACGCCTAAAGGTCAGTTGCCTAAAGGTCAGTTTTCTGATGACGGGTAAGAACCATATGTTGAATTGGACAACCTACCAGGCACGGTCCTTAAGCCACATTAACCTCACTCCCCCACTGGCACCAAGGCCAAATTTGGGGGCCAACAGAGGTGAGGCAAAGAACCTCACCCCCCACTGGTGCATAGACCTATCCACAAGTATGGCTGTATGCTGGACCGGTAGTCAGTGACGGGTATGATCCAGTTGCAGTGGTATCAACCTAAGACAGGAGGCTGACGCCTAAAGGTCAGTTTTCCAATGACGGGTAAGAACCATATGTTGAACTGGACAACCTACCAGGCACGGTCCTTAAGCCACATTACTTGTTGTTTAATCAATCAGAAGGGGGGATATTCTGGGAGCCATCAGCCAAGTAGGTATGACAATTTCTTTGCGAGCGTACCCTTATGTTTCTTTAGTGGAAGGACTAATGGAAATAGGACATTTTGCAGGACATTGCATGTAAGGTGACCTTGCTCAAGGACCAGGGCGGATCCATGTTTAGGGTGTTCCTGGTTTAGCATAATAGGAGATTAGGGTGTTCTCCTTTAGAATAGGGCGTATCCTGCTGCTGAGTTCCTCTTGAGTTCTTAGGGTCAGACAGTATATTTGGGAGACAGAAGCCCAGGAGTAGTGGATTTGGGCAGAGAGTGGATTTGGGCAGAGAGTGTATTTGGGCAGAGAACGTGGATTTCCCCAGAACGTGTTTGTAGACGGCCGGTGTGAGTTCAGGAATAAAGAATTGCTGTTTGATTCTACAAGCTGTGTGGAGACTCGTGATTTGTGGCCAGCCAGAGACTGCGGCATCTGACTGCAATTAAAACCAAAACAGTCCCACATGACCTTCATCTTCTTCCATATAGACACTCATAATAACCTCTGACTAAAGTTTTCCATGAGGGGTGCAGCCTTAGACATTGTTCAAAATAAGCACCATTGCCACTTATTTGCCTAAAGTGAGGGAGGCCTGGACACCCTTCCTGTAAACCAAGAGTGATCAAATGTGCCGGCTATATAACTGCTCAGCTTCTTTTGAATGAGGCTTACTGACTGTCTGGTATAGATTCTTTATGTGAATCGGTGTCATGAGAAAACCTAAGCACATATCGGCTAGCCGCTGCAGGGTTTGAAAAACTGATTTGACCCAAAAGATCCATATTCTCACTTGATGGAGGTCAGGAAGCTAACAGAGGAAGGCGAGAAGCTTCATCCACAATGAGTGCACTTTTGGCCATTTGGATTTAATGCACACTTGGAAACTTTCTTTAGATCCATCAGGTGCTGAGAATCTGAGCCACTGTCTCACACAGGGCCAAGAGTCTGATTCAGCCACATCCTTTTCCAAAGCAATTAAGCAAAGAGCCACAGGTGATGCCCATTCATTTCCATTTGAAAACTGTTTTCTTCAGGCTTCACAACGGGGTGGCCTGAGGCAAAGTCCTTCCTGACATTCAGGACAGCAGAACAATAGGTAAGCAAAAGGCCCAAAGCAGTGTTTCTCCACTGAGACTTTACTGGTCACACTGATATCTGAGTTTTCTGAGATGCTCCCATTCCCTTCAGCTATCCAGTACATGGCCATGTCACAGAGTTTGGAGGTGGTACATATCTTGGAAACAAAACCATGAGGCTATCCTCGAGAGTGGCCAGTATTCAGGAAGAAAAGGGGAACATAGGAAGGTAGTACGTGTTGCCCATCCATAAGGCAAGCCGCTCTCCATTCTTAAATTGGGTGGAATGAATGCTGGGTAGCTTTCTACTACACAGGACACAACCATTGATGCATTCGCTTTTAAAATGTCTGCAACCACGGATACAGTGGGATACACAGACATAGAAACATTCGTGTTATCAAACGACTTTCTCGAAACATTCAAGTCCAACCAAATAAACTGCCTTTCCTACCTATTCTCAGAACCTGAGACAAAACCACACACTAACACGGACACCCACAATGGCACCTCCTTCCCCCAAGTATGTCTGTGACTATCTTGAGTGTCCTCTGACTGGTGGGCCATACTATGTTCCCCCAAAATTGAGTGTCCTGTCTCAGATCTAGTATTTTTGGCCAACTCTTTGAAGTTGTCAGGAGTCATGGTTTAGCCACTACCTGCTTTCCCAGAAAAGGCCCCTCTTCAAAGCTCTCCTGGCATTTGGCCATCATCACATAAGTAGGTACCAAGAAAGACTGACTCTGTCCTTGGTAAATCCAAACAATTGACACCACAGGGACTGGGACTGGGCCTTGCTCTGGGTGCCTGGCTTCCCGGATCCCAAGTTCAGAGTGTTCCATCACCAAGAAAGTGTGGTAGGTCACTTCCTTCAGGAACTGAACGAGGTCACTGCCTTGGCAATCACTTTGTTCTAACAATTGCTTCCAAGGGTCCCATGAGATGGAGGCTGCCCCTACTTCATGTGACACTTTCACAAGTTAGAATGGTATATCAACCATAGGCACCCGGGAACAGCTCTCCACACAGGCCTGGTTTGGTCCATTTAATCTACATTAAGAAGAGAGAGGCTGATTCAGACACATCCCTTCATTCTGACCAGGTTGTTTGATATGGAAGTTGACATGGAGTTGACTTTTGCTCTCTCAGGTCCTTGATAGGTGAAAAGGTCAGTCGAATGTCAGAGAAAAAGACCACCAAGAGACTGTCTCATGCCACAGCCAAGGGTTTTTTGGGGGTCCAGCACGCTGGGGCTCAGAGCTCACTTCAGAGGAGCAAAGAGCAAAGAGCCCCGAGAACAACTTGAGCAGGGTTTATATACATTCTTTAGAGAGGGCAGGGACTTTACATACATTCTAGCCTCCTTTTGAAAATCATCATATACCACAGGAAAATCAAATAACAACTCTAAAACATGATTAGCACATTCATTTGTGGTCACACGTCGGGCAGGGGTGATTGGTCAGCCCTGAGAATGGGTATACATTTAAACTGATTGGTTGAAGCCCTGAGATGTATATGTGCTAAGCTTCACGGTTTCTGGGAAGGGGTTGTTAAGTAACTAGGTGGTCAGGGTAGATTTCAACACACATCTAATGGGCAGTTCGGGGAAATGTCTTAACTGCCACAGAAATTTCAGGTTCTGAGTGCAGCTTGTAAACTTTACAAAACCTGGTTCTTTACGTTTCAATTTCAATTTCTTTTATTATTTAATTTCCCACTGCGTTTTCTGACAATTTTTAATCTTAAAAATAATGAATCATAATTGTTGCGGGGTCTCACATTCTATTTCTGCCAGTGGAGAGTCAGTCACAATGATGAACTGGGGAAAAAAGTAGGAAAGCAGATGTGAATAGAGATTAGGAAATCAGGCAAATTATAAAATGAGTGATAGGTTTAGACAGTTTCAACAGGGTGAGATTGAAAATGTAGTCTTAGGAAGAAACACATATGTAATCACCAATAGGATTGACATTTGAGAGCATTAGGCAACCTGGACATGGATGTTTTTAGTAATCCATGTTCACTTTCCATTTAGGCTTTTGGACAGTCATAAGTGTGACCTTTGCATTTTGTGTCCAGAATATTACTGTGATAAAATGTATATGTAGATCAGTTGACATGCATATTTCTTCCACCATTTCTGGGAGCAATATTTTGAAGATATACAAATTATTATTGGGAGTACACAGAAGTGTACCATGTGTCTATCAATATATAGACAATGCATGAATAGACCATACTGTGAATAAGTGATATAACTGGTTTCACTTTGAATAATGGATTGAATTGATATCTGAAAGTATACAAGAAATCTTATATTGATGTACAATCATTCATTTCAACCAGTTTCACATCTAATGGTAATATTAGTGTTATGTTTTATCATGACGGGTGTGTCAGTTTTGCTTCAAAGGGATAATGAAAATCGAAAACAATGTGTTTGGAAACAAGTCTCATAAAAAGAGAAGTCAAGAAACATGGAGGAATACATGTGTTCTGAAGCAAGAAGTGATTGAAAGCAAAACAAGTGTGTATATATTTGCTAAATTGTGGATGAAATATACATCCTATGATGTGCATTAACTGGAGAAATAGTAATGTACCAGTGTTGAATAAAAATGAATGTCAAAATACACATTATATCACATAGGAATCTTCTTGCATTGATGTTAAACTGGGTCAGTTACTGTATAAATATTAGAATTTTATTTTGGTGTTATAATACAATTTATTTTAGCACTAGCATGCCACAGAATGTAGAGGAAAGAGCAATGGATTTTTAGTTATAGCACTAATAATCTAACATTTAATGATTATTTTGGGGAGTCTAGAAATTACATAAGGCTATGCAACATAATTTTTTGTATTTAACATTCATAAAATCTTGGAATTTTGGTAATATTTCTCCTTTTTTTATTTTTTCATTTGTTGATAGACCTTCATTTTATTTATTTGTATGTGGTGCTGAGAATATAACCCACTGCCTCACACATGCTAAACAAGCATGTTAACACTGAGCCACAAACCCAGCCCCTCCACTTTTATCTTTTCATCAAACACTCCTCTCCCTCTTCTTTACTCACTTTCTTCCTCATTTTTCCCCTTCTCTCTCTTCCTTTTTCATTTTCCCTCCATAAGTATTTTTCTCTCATAGCATTACAAACAGTACTATGCTATGAAATTTACATTTAAAACTGTTTTTTATAGTCATTCTTTTTTCTTGAGAAAATTTAAAAATTATAACCACCTGATAAATATATTACAATACATTTATTATGCATATGTATCTATATTCATGCATATGTGTTACATATATTATATATATACATATATATTTAAAAGTACTTTGATTAGCCTGTTAGAAATAATATAGACCAAGTCTTTCTTAATTCTCAAGTCTTCCAGAATTAACATCTTACAGTGAAAATCAAACAAACATATTTAAATAAACAGGTATCATTCTTATTTATCAATACTGATAATTTAAGGTTTTATATCACATTTAGCTGTAATATGGCATTTTAACTCTTTTGAAATAGAGAAATTTTTTTTGAACAACCTATTATTTAAGGACCATATGCACTGACATTTTAAATGGCTTTCTTGTGATTTCACTTTCTATCAATTGCGTATTAATTGCCAAATACTTATTTTAGTAATTTTCATATTCATAATTGATATAAAGTCAATTGCTTAATTCTTTTTGTAACTAGTTACTAATTATAGTAGGGACAGTATTAATAATTCTAAATCTTTATAAAAATGGTACAAAAATATTTTCATGCAAAATTATGTATAATTGCATGCTCTAAATGTTTGATTGTTGATACATATAATAAAGAGCTTTTGATGAGTCTCTTCCCCAGTAAAACATAAAATGCAAAGTTATAGTTGGGTATGTATGTCCAAACAAAGATAAGGAAAAATACACATTATCATCTAGAAACTATTAAATAAAAGATGAAAAGAACAATCCAACACATTGTACCAACTTGTCAGATGAGGTAGTATTCTGGAAGAATAGCCTAAGTCTAGACCTGGTCCATGTCAAAATATTCACAAAAAAATAAAATACAAAAAATATAGGAAATGCTATGAGTTTTTCATGAAGGTAAGTGGATTATCCTTTAATCTCAATTATGTGCATTTTTAAAATCCAGTTTTCTGGTAAAATAAATTTGTGATAGTTACAACTACAGAAAACAAAGTTTCTGCTTAGCAAAATGAATGCATCTCAACTCTTTTTTAGCTTATTTCTTCCCACTCAATTTTAAACCTTTATTTATTTATTTTTTATTGGTTGTTCAAAACATTACATACATACATTTGACTCAATTGGGTTATGAACTCCCAATTTTCCCCAAATACGAGTTGCAGAATCACATCGGTTACACATTCACATTTTTACATAATGTCATATTAGTGACTGTTGTATTCTGCTACATTTCCTATCCCCTACTCTCCCCTACTATCCCCCCTCCCATCCTCTCCCATCTTCTTTCTCTACCTAATCTGCTGTTGTTCACTTCTCTCCCTTGCCCCCACTTTCCCCAATTTTCCCTACCCCATTGTTTGAAGATGCTATCCTTCTTCCATTGCATGCTTTTAGCCCCTTTTTCAAATATAAGAAAGTTGTAATTTTGTGGATTGGTTTCTGTGTCCTCTATTGTGTACCATTCGTCCACCTGCCTATTTTGTTACCAGTACCACGCTGTTTTTGTTACTATTCCTTTTAGTACAGTTTGAACTCTGGTATCACTATACCTCCAGATTCATATTTTCGGCTTAGAGTTGCTTTTGCTCTTCTGGGTCTTTGTTTTTCCATCTTCTAAGATCTTCTTCTCTCTCTCTCTTTAAGGTTATGTAGTTTTCAGTATATAAAACTTTCTCCTCTTTTGTTAGGTTGATTCCCAAGTATCTTATTTTATTTGAGGATATTTTGAATGGAGTGGTTTTCCTCATTTCCATTTCAGAGGTTGTGTTGCTGACATACAGGAATGCCGTTCATTTATGCGTGTTGATTTTATATTCTGCCACTTTGCTGAATTCATTTATTAACTCTAACCGTTTCATTGTAGACCCTTTGGGGTTTGTTTAACATATTATCATGACATCAGCAAATAGCAATAATTTAAATACTTCTTTTCCTATTTTTATGCCTTTAATTTCTTTTGTCTGTCTAATTGTTCTGGCTAGTATTTCAAGAACTAAATTGAATAGAAGTGGTGATAGAGGGCATCCCTGTCTTGTTCCAGATTTTAGAGAAAATGCCTTCAGTTTTTCCACATTTAGGATGATGCTAGCCTTAGGTTTAGCATATATAGCTTTTACAATGTTGAGGTAAGTTCCTGTTATCCCTAGTTTTTCTAGTGTTTTGAACATAAAGTGATGCTGAACTTTGTCAAATGCTTTTTCTGCATCTATTGAGATGATCATATGGTTCTTGTCTTTAAGTCTATTGATGTGGTGAATGCCATTTATTGATTTCCGTATATTGAACAAGCCTTGCATCCCAGGGATGAATCTTACTTGATCATGGTGCACAAATTTTTTGATATGCTTTTGTATTCAATTCGCCAGGATTTTATTGAGAAGTTAAGCATCGAAGTTCATTAGAGATATTGGTCTGTAGTTTTCTTTCTTTGAAGTGTCTTTGTCTGGTTTCGGGATCAGGGTGATTTATCCTCATAGAATAAATTTGGAAGAGCTCCTTCTTTTTGTTTTTCTTGAAATAGCTTGATAAATATTGGTATTAATTCTTCTTTAAAGGTTTTGTAGACCTCTGCTGTATACCCATCCGGTCCAGGGCTTCTTTTGGTTGGTAGTTTTTGATGGTTTCTTTCATTTCTTCCTTTGTTATTGGTCTGTTTAAATTGTGTGTGTCTTCCTGACTCAATCTGGGCAGATCATATGACTTAAAAAATTCATCGATATCTTCACTATCTTTTATTTTATTGGAATATAGTGTTTCAAAATACTTTCTAATTATCTTCTGTATTTCTGTAGTGTCTGTTGTGATATTGCCTGTTTCATCCCGTATGTTAGTAATTTGAGTTCTCTCTCTTCTTCTCTTCATTAGCATGGCTGTGGGCCTGTCAATCTTATTTATTTTTTCAAAGAACCAACTTTTAGTTTTATCAAATTTTTTAATTTTTTTTGTTTCAATTTTGTTGATTTCTGCTCTAAATTTAATTATTTCTTGTCTTCTACTACATTAGCTGTTGTTTTGCTCTTCCTTTTCTAGGTTTTTGAGGTGTAGTGTGAGTTCATTTATTTGTTGATTTTTTTCTTTTTTTGAGGAAAGAACTCCAAGAAATGAACTTCCCTCTTAAAACTGCTTTCATTGTGTCCCATCGATTCTGGTATGTTGTGTCTGTATTGTCATTTGTCTCTAAGAATTTTTTTATCTCCTCTTTTATGTCTTCTGTAACCCATTGATCATTCAGTAGCATGTTGTTCATTTTCCATGTGATGTAGGATTTTTTCTTCCTTCTTTTATCATTGATTTCCAGTTTCATTCCATTATTATCAGATATAGTGCATGGTATAATCTCCATGCTTTTATATTTACTAAGAATTGCCCTATGGCATAATATATGGTCTATCTTTGAGTAGGATCCATGTGAAACTGAGAAGAACGTGTATCCACTTGATGATGGCTGATATATTCTATATATGTCATTTAGGTCTAGGTTACTGATTGTGCTGTTGAGTTTGATAGTTTCTTTATTCAGTTCTTGTCTACAGAATCTGTCTAATGCCAAGAGTGGTGTGTTGAAGTCACCCATAATTATTGTGTTGTAGTCTATTTGACTATCAAACTTGAGGAGAGTTTGTTTTATGAACATTGCAGCTCCATTGCTTGGTGCATACAAATTCATAATTGTTATGTCTTGTTGGTGGATGGTTTCGTTTAACAGAATATAGTGTCCTTCTTTATCCCTTTTGATTAACTTAGGTTTGAAGTTGATTTTATTCCACATGAGTATGGCCACTCCATCTTGCTTCCGAGGGCCATGTGAGTGGTATGATTTTTCCCAACCTTTTACCTTCAGCCTGTGTATGTCTTTTCCTATCATATGAGTCTCCTTAAGGCAGCATATTGTTGGATTTGTTTTTTTGATCCAGGTAACTAGCCCATTCTCTTGATTGGTGAATTTAGGCCATTAAAATTTAAGGTTACAATTGAAATATGATTTGTACTTCCAATCATGTTTACTTATTTATTATGTTTTAGTTTGGCTAGTTTTTACTTTTTTGGTTATTGTCCTCCCCCTTTACTGAGATACCTCCCGCTGTTAGTTTTCGGCCCTATTTATCAATTCCTCTTCTTGTAGTATTTTGCTCAAAATGCTTTGCAGTGCTGGTTTTTGGGCTGTGAATTCTTTTAGCTTTTGTTTCTTGTGAAAGACATTAATTTCATTTTCAAATCTGAAGCTTAATTTTGCTGGATACAGTATTCTTGGTTGGAATCCATTTTTTTTCAGCATTTGAAATACATTGTTCAAGGATCTTCTCGCTTTCAAAGTCTGTGATGAAAAATCAGTCGTTAACCTAATTGGTTTTCCCCTGAATGTAATCTGCCTCCTTTCTCTTATAGTGTTTAATATTCTCTCCTTGTTCTGTATGTTGGCTATCTTCATAATTATATGTCTTGGAGTTGGTCTATTATGGTTTTCAATGTTTGGGGTCCTGTAGGCTTCCAGGATTTGACAATCGGATCCATCTTTCATCTCTGGGATGTTTTCTAGAATTATTTAATTTAATATGTTCTCCATTCCTTTGGTTTGAATCTCTATGCCTTCTTCTATCCCGATGACTCTCATTTTTTTTTTTATGACATCCAATAGCTCTTGAATAGATTGCTAGTGGGATTTAAGCCTCTTTTCTGTGTTGATTATATTCTTTTCAAGTTGATAAACTTTGTCTTCATTATCTGATATTCTGACTTCTATTTGATCTAGTCTATTTGTAATATTCTCGTTTGAGTTTTTAATTTGGTTTATACTTTCCTGCATTTCTAGTATTTCTGTTTGATTTCTTTTAAGATCTCTATCTCCTGGTAAAGCTCGTTGTTTGCCATTTGAGTTTGTTTGTTTAATTCATTTTCAAAATATACTTTTATTGCTTGGACTTGCTGCCTCATGTCTTCTCTAATATTCCTTTCCATCTGAGTTAGGTATGCCTTAAGTTCTTTCCCTATCCCTGTTTCTGATGCTTCTAGGTCCTCCTGTAGAATTAAGTTGTCCTGCATTGTTTGTACTCCTTTCTTTCCCTTGTGTTTTCATGACGTTCACGTTAATTTCCAGCTCTATTTGATTCCTGTGTTTCTGCTTTATTCTATAGATTTGTTTTGGTGTTCTGTATCTCTGCTGTCTCTCCTTTCTTTGGTAGACTATGCCTGCTAAAGTGGATTCCACTTGTAAGGAATTCCGAAGGCCGAGCTCCAGTGACGTCACCTCTCTGCTTTGGTGGGCCCAGGCTCCTGGCCGAAATGTTCGAATACGAGGATGGAACTGGACTGTCTCCAGTTGGTTTCAGCTCTAGGTCACTGGCGGGTGGGCAATCACTAGCCACCCAGTGGCGCGGTCGGTCTCCTGCGGGCCGGTGTTCTCCAGACGCCCAGTTACGCGGACAGCAGGTGGACTGTCACCTGCGGGTCTGCATTCTCCAGCTTCCCAGTCACAAGGGCCTGGCCTCTAGTCCCCTGGTTTCTCCTGCTAGTCCTGGTTTCTCCTGCTAGACTAGATTTCCCCTGGGTGATGCTTCTCTGCAGTTCAATCTCTATTATGGGCCTGTCATTTGTTGGGTGTGGAGGGTGTCTATTGGGAACCCAAACACTCTATTGTTTTGAGGATCAGTCAGACCGGATCTCCGGGTACACATTTGGCTCGTTTTTCAGACCCAATTACCAGATCTCAGTGCTAAAAATCTTTCTTATACGTTTCGGTGCACCCCCATTTTGCTGTAAGTTCTTAACAAGATAGTTTTTTGTGGTTCTAACTCGTTATTCACCTGTGCAGTGGCGCGTTACACTGGGTGTGATGCACTCTATTCGTGGCCATCTTTCAATGATGAAATATTATGATTTGTATGCAGCATTTACTGAAGTTAGTTTTCAGTAATAGGAAACAAATATGTATTTCAGGTGAATGAATAATTTGAATTTCTGAGAGTAATCTTGTGAAAAGTTGATTATAAATCCACATACATGAATATGAATGATTTTAGGGAGTGTATAATAAGACACATATATTTCATATTTTGAAAAATCTGGAGGGTGATATATATATATATATATATATATATATATATATATACACACACACACACACACACAGAGAGAGAGAAACACACACACAGACATTAAAAAGTAGCAATATATATGCCAATCGAAATTCAAAATGAAATATATATTCTTCACATATCCAAAAAAATACATTTTCCTGAAAATGGATTTATGTATAATGTTGTTCAACTAGGAGGCTCACCCATATGTTGAAATTTCAGTTCCAAAAGGGTTTAGGAGGAGTGATTTCTTCTCAAAATTTGTATCTTCCAAGTCAGCCACCTCAGAAGAAAGTCTGTGTGATACCAGGTAGTATTCTATATGAGCATACAAAAATACATGTCCTGAATAGGCGACAGAGAAAGGGGACAGGAATTCACATATTTGTTAACGTTAAAAACACATGGAGAAATATTTCAATAAACATTGACTATATTTATAACTCCAACCCCATATAATGCAAAAGGGAAGTCCAAGTATACACCATGCCTTCTCTGAACTGTTTGTATCTCCATTCTGTTAGGGTTACTATTCTCCATCATATTAGGATTAGTAGTCAGAGTCTAGTAGGTTATGGATTAGTGTCAGAGATTCAGTATTTCAAATAGAAAATAGGAAAATAAACCCATTGTGTTTGCAAATATGTGCGATACAAAAATCTTCCCACTCTCATTCAGAACAATGCCTTGACATTTCTTTCTCTCCTAATAAGACACAATTAGAGGAGAAGAGTTAGAAAATCTGTGAACACATATCTGGAATGGAATATTATCGGTGTTCACAAGCTTGGAGGTGGTAGAGGAGTTTCCAAAAGTAAGGGACAGGGTAAACACTCCACAAACATGGAGCTCTGCAGGCCTAAAGACTTCTTGAGAAACTGCCTCTGAGTTTGGGCACTTGAAAAGTATGTTGTGGTCCGAAGCTTTAGCTTCCTCTATAGTGAGAGCATCAAAACTGGTCTGCATCTATGTGACCTGGGGGACATGGTATCTTATTTTCCAATGAACATGAGGCAGCAGTGCTGAATTTTCACTTTGTAGGTAAACTGTGGCAACTGGAGTCTAAGGGTCTCTCTGTGTGGACTGTGAAGCTAATTGATCATCCTCTACTTTTCCTAGTGTTTCCTGCTGCTGCCCTGGGAGTTTGGTATTTGCTTCACAAATACAAGGATTTCAACTTGGTCACAGTGCTGGAGGGTGTTCTGTCACATGTGGTGTCTCAGGGTCTGCAGGAGAAAGTACCATTCAGGCTTCTATTTCACATAGTTTGCCCCCTTGACCATAGCATCCTGATTCTGAACATTGCCCTGAAACCTCTCCATATAACAAGATGCCTTTACATATAAGGGTCTGCTTGCTGCACCATGTCAGTTACAAGCCATTTGGAAGCCAATGGCAGATCTACATGGCCCCAACACAGATGTTTTATCACACACCTGCCCACCACTGCTCTAGGCCCGCTACTCAGCAGGCTCCAACTTACTGGCATCTCTGTTCTACACTATTTTCATAAAGCGCAGTCAATCAAGGCACTGTCTGGTATACTCATGATCAGCAACTGGACATCAAAACGTTCTCCAGTGCCACCTGGTCATGAAAATTTCAAAAATTCCATGGTATTTCTCTAGCCATTTTTGAAGGATGAAGTTGGAGGAACTATGATTTTCAATTCATTCAGGAACCATTAAATATTGAGGAAGCTCATTTCAATGAAAGCTCTGGAGAACACTCACAGGCAAGGCTTCCCAAAGAGTGGCCAAAAGGTCACATGAATCCAGGCCCATTGAGGTCTGCAATGTGAGATCATGTGTGTCTTGCCTCTCAACTATGGCTGCCAAGTCTTTCAAAATAAAATCATGAGATATCCTGGCTGAGATTCCTCGTGCCTTGTGGAAAGCCTTTCTGGGCACAGATCTCAGTTTCAAAGGGCGACTGTCATTCATGGCCTTCTAAAATCCCAACAAAACTCATGGCAATACTTCTCTGAGGTCAGTTCCAGAACTCAGTCTCTAAGGGGAATCACACCAGAGTTCAAGACCAGGTGGAGCCAGTCATCTTTTTCAACCGCCACACAAACGACCAAAATTAAAACCCAAACACTCCCACAAGGCCCTCATCTTCTTCCATATAGATACTCATTATAAACTCTGGCTGGAGGTTTCCATGAGGGATGCAGAACAAGACAGTGAACAAAGTTTGCTCTCTTGCCCCTCATTTGCCTAAAGTCAGGGTGGCCTGAACACCTTCCTGTGAACCTGGAGTGATAAAATAGTGTGCCGTTAATACTGCTCTGTTTCTCCAATTTGAGGACGACTGACTGTGGGGTTTAGATTCTTTATGTGAATTGGAATCATGAGAAAATGCAAGCACCTTTGGGCTTGCCTCTCCTTGGCTTTGACGAATGCATTTGACCCAAAGAATCCCTCTTCTCACTTGATGGAGGTCAGGAACCTTACAGAGGAAGGCAAGAGACTTCATCCACAATGACTGCTCTTTTGACCATTTTGGTTTTGGATGAACACATGGGATCCATCAGGTGCTGAGAATCTAACCACAGCCTCACACAGGGCCAAGAGGCTGTTTCAGACAAATCCATTTCCAAAGCAATTAAGCAAAGAGCTACAGGTGATGCCCATTCATTTCCATTTGGAAACTTTTTTCTTCAGGCTTCACAAAGAATTGGCCTGAGGTAAAGACCTTCCTGATATTCAGGGCAACAGAACAATAGGTAAGCAAAAGGCCCAAAGCAGGGTTTCTCCACTGAGACTTTCCTGGTCACACTAGCTACCCTCAACATGGCCATATAACAGAGCTTTTAGGTGGTACATATCTTGGACACAAAACCATGAAGCTATTCTGCAGAGTGTCCAGAATTCAGGAAGAAAACAGAAACTTATGAAGATATCAGGTGTTGCCCTTTGATAACAAAAGCCACAGTCCATTTATAAATTGGACAAGATGAATGCTGGGAAACTTTCTACTAGACAGGACACATCCTTTGATGCATTCTTATTTCTAATGTCTACAACCACGGACACAGTGGGATACACAGACATAGAAGCACTCGCCTTGCAAAATGACTAACTAGAAACAGTCCACGCCAATCCAAACAAACAGTCTTTCCTACCTATTTTCAGAACATGAGATAAGACCATGAACATACACCCACACCCACAAAGGCACCACCTTTGCCCAAGTAGGTCTGTGACTACCCGGAGTGTCCTCTGAATTGTGAGCCATACTATATTCCCCCCAAATGGCCTGTCCTGTCTCAAATCTGGTCTCCTTGGCCAATTCTGTGAAGTTGTCAGTAGCCATGGGTGAGCCACTACCTTCTTTCTCAGGAAAGGACCCTCTTCAGAGCTTTTCTGGCATTTGAACATCCTCACATCTGTAGGCAATAAGAAAGACTGACTCTGTCCTTGGTAAATTGTAGCAAGTGAGACCACTGGGCCTGGGACTGTTACTGGCTCTGGGTGCCAGTCTTCCTGGATACCAAGTTCAGAGAGTTCCATCACCAAGGAAGTGAGGTGAGGTCACTTCCTTCATGAACTGAATGAGGTCACTGCCTTGGCAACAACTTTGTCCAAATAGTTCTTCTAAGGGCCCATGAGATGGAGGCTGTTCCTACTTCCTGTAACACTTTCAAAAGTTAGAATGGTATATCAACCATAGGCACCTGGGAACACCTCTTCACACAGGCCTGGTTTGGTCTATCTTCTCTACATTAAGTTGATAGAGGCTGATACAGACACATCCCTTCATCCTCACCAGGTTGTTTGCCATGGAAGATGACTTTTGCCCTCTCAGGAACTTCATAGCTGCCTACATCTTCTCCAGGGATTATTTCTACATGGACCTTTGATGTTCTCAGCAGGTGGAAGATTCCCTACATTCCTGTATTTAAAGAGAAACTCTGTCCCTCCTCTTCTGTAAAGTTAGATTGAGGGAACAGTGTATATTTAGGGTTAATAACATGTTCGATTTGGGTTAGGAATCTCTCTGCTGGATGAATAATGGTATTGGGAACCTGTGATATTTACAAGAATATATAGGTGAAATATAAGTATGAAAACAGAAATGTAGGTAAGATATGAAGCCAGAAGGGCATTGGGCACTTGAGTGGGATACTTAGGTTTGAATTATGTTCTGCACATGTGTCTCAGATGAATTGATATAAAATGGCATAGGACCTTATACCTTGGATGATTGATTGTCGAACAGAATATCGAGTCAAAAAGTGATAGTCAGTAGGATTAGTAAGATAGTCAGTAGGTTTATAAAGAAGAGTGAGTATAGGATTTGGACCAAAAGTTCTTTAGCAATAGAGTTTCGGGTAGAGAGTGAATGTAAATGTCAGCATATGTGAAGTGTGAGTCACAATGATGAACTAGGGAAAATATGTAGGAAAGCAGATATCAATAGAGATATTAGGAAATCAGGCAAAGTGTAAAGTGAGTGATAGAATTAGACATTTCCAACAGGCTTGAGGTTGAATATATAATCTTAGTAAGAAACAAATATGTAGTCATCAATAGGATTGACATTAGAGAGCATTAGGCAACCAGGACATGGTTGTTTTTGGTAATCCATGCTCACTTTCCATTTAGGCTTTGATACAATCATGAGTTTGACCTTTGCTTTTTGTGTCCAGAATATTACTGTGATAAAATGTATATATAGATAAGGTGACATCAGTATTTCTTCCACCATTTCTGGGAGCAATATTTTGAAGAGGTACAAATTAGTAGTGGGGGGAAAAATAGGTGTACACTGTGTTTATGAATATAGAGATTATGCATTAATAGACCATACTGTGAATATATAAGATAAATGGTTCCAACTTTACATAATGGATTGAATTGAAATGTGAAAATATACAGCAAATTTTATATTGATATGCATACATTCATTCCAACCAGTTTTATATCTAATGGAAATATTAATGTTATAGTTTATCATGAAGAGTGTGTGAGTTTAGCTTCAAAATTGATTATGGAAATCGAAAACAATATGTTTGGAAAGAAGTCTCATGAAAAGACCACTCAAGTAACATGGAAGAATTCATGTGTTCTGAAGCAGGAAGTAAAACAAATTCATATAAATTTGCTAACTTGTGTATGAAATGTATGTCCTATGATGTGCAAAAACTGAAGAAATAGTAATGTACCAGTGTTGAATTAAAATAAAGGTCAAAATAGAAATCAAGTCCCATAGGAATCTACTTGCATTGATGTTAAACTGGTTCTGTTACTGTAGAAATATCAGGATTTGTAAGCACCATTGATTGAAGTTAGTTTTCATACTGGGAAACAAATATGTATTTCAGGTGGATGAATATTTCTGAGAATAATCTTCTGAAAAGTTGATTATAAATCCACATACATGAACATGGATGAATTGATGGAGTGTATATAAGAGACATATATTTCATATTTTATAAAATCTGGAGAGTGTGTGTGTGTATATATATATATATATATATATATATATATATATATACAGAAAAACTGAAAAATACATTAAAATATATCAATATATAGGCCAAACGTAATTTATCAGTAATATATATCATCCACAGATGAAAATATATTTATTGTACTGAACATGGATTTATGTATAATATTGTTCTACTGGGAAGCTCACCCATAGTTTGAATTTTCAGTTCCAACAGCGTTTACGAGGACTGATATCTTCTCACAACTTTTTCTGCCCAGTCAGCCAACTCATAAAAATGTACATGTGAGACCATTTAGTATTCTATATTTGCATATAAAAATACATGTGCTGAGTAGGCTACATAGAAAGAAAGACAGGAATTCACATATGTGTTAACTTTAAAAACACATGGAGGACTATTTCAATTAAAAATTGAGTAGATTTATAATACCTACCCTCTATCATGCAAAAAGGAAGTCCAACAATACACCATGCCTGCTCTAAACTGCTTGTATTTTCATTCTGTTTGGGTATTTTTCTCCATCATATTAGAATTAGTAGTCAGAGTCTAGTAGGGTATGAGTTAATGTCAAGAATTCAGTATTTCAAATGGAAAATTGTAAAATGGATCAATGTGTATGCCAATGTGTGCTACACAAAAATTTTCCCACTCTCATTCAGAACAATGCCTTGACATTACCTTCACCCCAAGTAAGACACAATTAGAGGAGAAGAGTTAGAAAATCTTTGAATACATATCTGAAATGAAAAATGTTCAGGAGTTCACAACCTTGGAGTTGGTAGAGGAGTTTCCAAAAGTAAGGGACAGTGTAAAATCAACACAAACATGGAGATTTACCAGCCTAAAGACTTCTGGAGAAACTGACTCTAGGTTGGGCACTTGAAATATATGTTGTTGTCAGGAGCTTTAGCTTCCTTTCTAGTGAGAGCATCAAAGCTTGGTCTGCACATCTGTGACCTGGAGGACATGGTTTATAATTCTCCAATGAACATGAAGCAGCAGTGTTGAATTCTCTCTTTGTAGGTAAACTATGGCCATTGGGGGCATAGACTGCTAAGCCATTTGGTAATCCTCCACTTTTCAAAACGTTTCTTGATACTGCACTCGGAGTTTGGTATTTGCTTCATGAAATACAAGAAGTTCAACTGGGACAAAGAGCTGGAGCAAGTTCTGTCACGTGTGGTGGGTCAGGGTCTGAAGGAGAATGCACCAACAGGGCTTGTATACCACATAGGTTGCCCCCTTGACCATAGAAACCTGATTTTAAACATTGCCCTGAAACCTCTCTATATAACCAGATGTCTTTACATACAGGATCTGCTGGCTGCACCATGTCAGTCACAAGCCATTTGGAAGCCAATGGCAGATCCACATGACCCCACCACAGATGTTTTATCACACACTTGCTCACCACCGCTCTAGGTCCATTACTCAACAGGCTTCAAATGACTGGCATCTCTTTTCTACACCATTTTCATGAAAACCAGTCAATCAACGCACTGTCTGGTACACTTATGATTAGCAACTGGACATCCAAATGTTCTCCAGTGCCACCTGGTCAAAGTAATTTCAGAAATTTCATGGTATTAATCTAGCCAATTTTCAAGGATGAAGTTGGAGACACTGTGGGTTTCAATTAATTCAGGAATCATTTAATGGTGAGGAAGCTCATTTCAATGAAAGCTCTGGAGAACTCTCACAGGCAAGGCTTCCCAAAGAGTGGTCAAAAGGTCACATGAAGCCAGGCTCATTGAGGTCTACTATTGAGGTCCATGTGTGTTTTGACTATCAAATATGTCTACCAAGTTTTTCAGAATAAAATTATGTGATATTCTCCTGAAATTCCCAGTGCTCTGTGGAAAGCGACACTGGGCCTAGATCTCAGTTTCCAAGGGTGACTCTCATGCGTGGCCTCCTAAATCCCAACACAATTCATGGCTATATTTCTCTGGGGTAAGTTCAAGAACTCAGTCTCTAAGGGGAATGACACCATAGTTCAAGCCCAGTTGGATCCAGTAATCTCTTCCAACCGCCACACGAATGACCACAATTAAAACCAAAACACTTTCACATGGCCCTCATCTTGTTAAATATAGACACTCATCATAAACTCTGGCTGGAGGTTTCCATGCGGGACGCATCCCAAGACAGTGTCCGAAATATTCTCCCTTGCCCCTCATTTGCCTAAAGTCAGGGTGGCCTGGACACCCTTCCTGTGAACCAGAAGTGATCAAATAGGCCTGCCGTTAATACTGCTCTGCTTCTCCAGTTTGAGGCCTATTGACTCTCAGGTATAGATTCTTTATGTGATTTGGAGTCACGAGAAACCACAAGCACCTCTGCAGGACTTTGAAAAACTCATTTGACCCAAAGGATCCCTGTCTCACTTGATAGAGGTCAGGTACCTAACAGAGGAAGGCAAGAGACTCATCCACAATGACTGATTTTTTGCCATTATGGTTTTGATTGCACACATGGTATCTATCTTTAGATCCATCATGTGCTGAAAATTTAAGCCACAACTTCATACAGGGCTAAGAGGATGATTCAAACACATCCCCTTCCAAAGCAAAGAACCACAAGTTATGCCCATTTATTTCCATTTTAAAACTGTTTTATTCAGGCTTCACAAAGGGGTGGCCTGAGGCAAAGACCTTCCTGACATTCAGGGCATCAGAACAATAGGTAAGCAAATGAACCAAAACATGGTTTCTTCACTGAGAGTTTACTGGTCACAATGCTGTCTGAGTTTTCTAAGATATTTTCATTCCCTATAGCTATCAAGTACATGGCCATGTCACAAAGCTTGGGTGTGGTATGTATCTTGGACACAAAACTATGAGGTTATTCTGGAGAGTGGCCAGAATTCAGGAAGAAAACAGGAAATTAGGAAGTTAGTAGGTGTTGCCCATCTATAAGGAAAGCCACAGTCCATTCATCAACTAGGCCTGATGAATGCTGGAAAGTTTTCTACTAGACAGGACACATACATTGATACATTCTCTTTTCGAATATCTACAACCATGGATGGAGTGGGATACACAGACATAGAAACACTCGCCTAGTCAAACGACTTACTAGAAACAGTCCACTCTAATCCAAACAAACAGCCTTTTCTACCTATTCTCAGAACATGAGACAAAACCACAAACTCACACCCACATTCACAAAGGCACCTCCTTAACTCAAGTAGGTCTGTGACTATCCGGAGTGTCCTCTGAATGGTGGGCCATACTATGTTCCCCTAAAATGGCCTGTCCTGTCTCAGATCTGGTCTCCTTGGCCAACTCTGTGAACTTGTCAACAGCCAGCGGTGAACCACTACCTGCTTTCTCAGGAAAGGCCTCTCTTCAGAGCTCTTCAGGAATTTGGCAATCCTCATATCAGTAGGTACCAAGGAAGACTGACTCTGTCTTTGGTAAATCCAAACAAGAGAGACCACTGGGATTGGGACTTGGACTGGCTCTCAGTGCCTGGCTTCCTGGATCCCAAATTCAGAGATTTCCATCACCAGGAAAGTGAGGTGAGGTCACTTCCTTCAGGAAATGAATGAGGTCACTGCCTTGGCAACCACTTTGTCCTACCAGATTCATCCAAGGTTCCCATGAGATGGAGGCTGCCACTACTTCCTGTGACACTTTCACAAGTTAGAATGGTATATCAACCATTGGCACCTGGGAACAGCTCTCCACACAGGCATGGTTTGATCAATCTTCTCTACATTAAGAAAGGAGAGGCTGATTCAGACACATCCCTTCATACTGACCAGGTTGTTTGTCATGGAAGATGACTTTTGCTCTATTAGGTCCTTCATAGATGCCTGCAACTTCTCCAGGGTATCATTTCTGCTTGTACCTTTGATGTTCTCAGCAGGTGGAAGAGCCCCTACATTACTGTATTGTAAGACAAACTCTGTCCCGGCTCTTCTGTACAATTAGTTTGAGGGTACAGTGTATGGTTAGGGTAATAACAGGTTCGATTTAGGTTAGGAATCATACTGAGGAATGAACAATGGTATTGGGAACTCGCGATATTTACGAGAATATATAGGTGAAATATAAGTATGAAAACAGAAATCAAGATAAGATTTGAATCCAAGAAGGGCATTGGGCTGTTGATTGGGATACTTAGCTTTGAATTATATTTTGCACAGATGTCTCAGATAAATTGATATACAATGGCATAAGACCTTGTACCTTGGATGATTGATTGTCAAAGAGAATTTCCAGTCAAAAAGGGATAGTTGGTAGGATTAGGAAGATAGTTGGTAGGTATAGAAAAAAGAGTGAATATAGGATTTCGAACAAAAGTTCTGTAGCAATAGGGTTTCGGATAGAGAGTGAATGTAAATGTCAGCACATGTGAAGAGTCAGTCACAATGATGAACTCAGGAAAATATGTATGAAAGCAGATATCAATGGAGACATTAGGAAATCAGGAAAAGCATAAAGTGGGGGTTAGTATTAGTCATTTTCAACAGGGTTGAGGTTGAATATATAATCTTAGGAAGAAACTAATATGTAGTCACCAATAGGATTGATTTGAGAGCATTAAGCAACCTGGACATGGATGTTTTTTAGAAATCCATGCTCACTTTCCATTTAGGATTTGGTGAAAGGTTAATAAGATAGGCACTTGTCACTTCCTGTTTTTCTGTATGCTTAACAAAACACTGTTGAAACCTTGAGGACTGTTTGCTAATCTTTTTCCCAGAATGTGCTGTCCCCGACTGCCAAACTGCAGAATGTACACTCTCACCTGTTTGCACGCAAACCGCCCACTCGCCCTGACCCATCAATAAACTTCCCTCCCTGCCCTCTTCAAGGAAAGTATATAAGCTCTGCTTAAACTGTTCTCATTGCTCTCTTCTCTATTAAAGTGAGCTCTGAGCCCCAGAATGCTAGACTCCCAATAAACCCAGGGTAACTTTTGATTTGGAGGGGACCCCAGTAAACTTTGAAGTGAATACAGAGGCAGTATACTTAGTCCTTAAAGACCCACTGGGCCCTCTATCAAATAAAAGCTCTCTAGTTCAAAGTGCTAACACCAGTAAATATGGGAATTAGACAACTGAGAATACCATGGACATGAGAAAAGGAAAAATCCATCACTCTTTCCTAGTAATCCCAGAATGCCTGGCCCCATTGATGGGCAGAGATCTGCTCACCAAGCTCTGGGCCAAAATGACTTTTAACCACGAAGGCCCCAAAATGATATTTCTAAATCCTTCAGTATAAACTCCTATATTCACGGCTTTAAATATGTCAGTAGAAGATGAACAGCAACTCTTCACACCCCCCAATACTGATCAAACAGGAAAGCTACCCCAGAAATCGATAACAGATTACCCAGATGCCTGGAAAAAAACTGCTGGGTTAGGCCTAGCCATGAAACAACCTCCAAAAACAGTGGAGTTAAAAACCTCAGCCTCCCCAATCAATGTCAAACTATATCCTCTGAGCAAAAAAGCTAAAGATGGGATAAGGCCCCATATTCAGAAATATCTGGCCTTAGGGTCCTAAGGCCTTGTCAATCATCCTAAAACACTCCCTTGCTACCAGTATAAAAAGCCAGGAACCGGGGACTATCCCCCATTCAAGACATAAGAGAGACCTTCAACAGAGTGTAGGACATTCACCCCAGTGTACCTAATCCGTACAATCTGCTTATCACTCTGAACCCTGAGAGGAAATGGTATACTGTTCTGGACTTACAAGATGCTTTCTTTTGCTTGCCTCTGCATAAATATAGTCAGTTGCTGTTTGCTTACTAGTGGGTAGACCCAGAAACCGGAACGTCTGGTCAACTAACTTGGACTAGACTCCCCAAAAGGGTTGAAAAACTCACCCACTCTCTTTGATGAAGCCCTCCACAGAGATCTCAACAGCTTCAGAACTACGCACCCCGAAGTCACCCAGCTTCAATACGTGGATGACCTGCTACTGGCAGCCAACACCAAGGATATCTGTGAGTCTGAGACCCAAGCAGTATTACATGAGCTTCCTCAACTCGGGTATAGAGCTTCTGCCTAAAAGGCCCAAATTTGCCAGCAAGAAGTAATCTTCCTGGGCTATTCCTTTAGGGGCAGTAAACAATGGCTCACTGAGCCCAGAAATCAAACGGTTGTGCAGATACCACCCCCATCTATCAGCAGACAACACAGAGAGTTTCTTGGGACTGCTGGGTTTTGCAGGTTAAGGATTTCTGTGTTTGGGTCCTTAACTTCTCATTTATACCCGCTGTTAAAGGGAGATGCCCAATTCCAATGGACCCCTGAGCACCAGCAAGCTTTTGATAACATCTAAAGACACTGACACTGTACTCCTCAACTTCACTGAGCAAAGCCTAAAATTTCAGAAAGCCCTACACTACATTAAAAATTTATATCAGTTCACTCACCTTGGTTCAAAGAAATTGCAGGCATTCCTGAAGGATCAAGAACAGAGTTTTCCACTAACCGACTCACAGTGAAAGAAAATAACTGAACAGGTAAAAAAAGCCTGTCGGGTCTGTCAATAGGTTAATGCTTACACTTCCAAGCTTCCTGCAGGAAAGCACCTACGAGGAACAAGACCAGGACAATTCTGGGAAGTGGACTTTACTGAAATTAAGCAAGCATGGTATGGACTTAAATATCTCCTACTCTTTGTAGATATATTTCAGGATGGATTGAAGCCTCCCCCCCCCCAAAAAAAAGGTGCAAATGGTGGTCAAGAAGATCCTGAAAGATATTTTTCCAAGGTACGGCCTGCCTAAGGTAATAGGGTCTGATAATGGACCAGTGTTCATGGCCCAGGTAACTCAGGGGTTAGCCAGGACCCTGGGGATTAATTGGAAGTTACATTGTGCTTATAGACCACAGAGTTCAAGACAGGTAAAATAATTAAATAGAACCATTAAAGAGACCTAAACGAAATTAAGCTTAAAGAGTAGCATAAAAGATTGGACTATGCTCCTGCCTTATGCACTGTTTCATGCAAGAAATACTCCCTCTGTTTCTTTGTGTAACCTCACCCCCTATGAAATTCTCTATGGGCCCCATCTCCAGTAAGGGACCTAACCCTAACTCAAAGATCTAACGATCCCTTCCACACCACCTTGCTTGACAGACTTAAAGTTCTGGAAGGAACTCAGCAATACCTGTGGAAACAGCTGGCCACTGCCTACCAACCTGCTGAAGAGGGTACTCCACATCTATATCAAGTAAGAGACTTTGTCTACATAAGACGACATCAGGTGTCATCCCTGGAACCCGGCTGGACAGGACCATACCAGGTGCTACTTATAACACCTACAGTGCTAAAGTTAGACGGAATCACTTCCTGGTTCCTAATTCTCATCTCAAACCTGCGCCCTGTCCAGAATCTGGTTGGAAAATGGAAAAGACTGGTAACATTTTCAAATTGCGTATTCGCCATGTGAATAAGACTATAGAGTCTCCACTTGGCCACCAGTAGTCCTAACCCTCATCAGCCCGTTCAGCAGCGATGGCTGATCACAAATTCTACTAGACAAGAAGTATGGTCTATCGCACATACAGCCCACTTAGGGACCTGGTGACCATCTCTCCACCAAGAAATTTGTCAGCTGGCTATACGTCTTTCCTATTGGGAAATCTCTGATGAAGAGGATCCCCAAAAATTCCATTAAATACTTTCCGTACAATAGATAATGGAAACAAACATTATGGATGTAGGGACACGCGAGCCAGATGCAGGTTGGCTAGCCTAGATTACTATGTTTGCCCGGCGGACTACCAAAGCCAAAAACAGCCACGATTGTGTGGGGGAAAAGCCAACTTCTTCTGTAAATAATGGGGATGTGAGGATACAGGGGCTACCTGGTGGAAGCCAAACTCCTCATCAAATTCAGTACACAGCATTGGCCATATTACCAGTAAGATAACAAAAACCGATGGCCCCCAGAGGGGTCTCTAGATCCTCAAATTTTGCGTGACCTTTTCAACTTCGACAAGTGCTCAAAAGAGTGGAAAGAAATTCCCCTACATGTAGGCCTTTTCCCTCCTATGCTCAAATCCTGAACTATGATTCTCCAATAGATCCTCACCCGCAGCCTTCTGCCCCAGACTCTCTGCTGTAACTCCCACATCAGCAACCTGATTTCTCAGCTCCAGTTACTAGATCAAAAAACCAAATCTCCATCGGTTCTCAGACCATTGCCCTCTTGCTGAGCTTGCAGCTACTGAGGTACCCTTCCACCCACTCACTCCTCTCTCCTCCTGTCAGTGCCCGCACCGGGTCCCACCAGGTCCTCTTACCAGCTAACCCAAAGCTCAAACCAGCTAAGGAGTGCCCTCAGACGCCTATCCAAGATGTAATTAAAATGGCCTTTAAAGTTGCTTTGTCATCATTGAAAACAGGTTACTAAGAATTTAAAGTCCCTCACAGGGTTTTTGGGATACTCACTCCCGTCTTCCCCTCTGCTCTACCTGTTCTACTGCTCAAGTTTTGTTGCCAGGAAAATCCCAAACCCCTTTCCCATAATTCTTTTATATCTCTTTTTCCACATTCTCAGATCCATGGAGCTGCTTTCATCCCCTGCCTTCCCCGTCTTCCCCTCTGTACCAGGCCCACAGAAAAGTCTTAAATGACCTTCTCCCGAAGTCTTCACCATGGCTGACTTTAAGCCTTTCAGCAACCCAGTTCCTATAAAAGAGTTCAATGTAGATAAACTTCCTCTATTCGTGTTGCTCTGTTCTACTTGGCCACTGGCTGGAAAAAACAGCACTCCTAAGCTAGACACCCCCTTACTAGTTTTTAACAAAATATATGAAGAAGGCCTCTGGCCTAGAGCTGGGGCTTCATAGAGATGGCTACATTTCAAAGATAAAGAAGTTACCAACTGGGCTCCATGGTAACAGCTGGCAGGAAGGAAAAGAAGAAAAAGAAGAAAAAAGCTCTCCCCCTCCCAGGTGTCCTTAAGAAGTTACCTTGCCCAGAACAGATGAAAAAAAAAAACAGAAACAAAAACTGGTTTTTGTGAACTTCTGCAGACTGTGAACTTCTGAGCCCCTTCCCTTACATGCTGGGTACAAAATTCTGAAACAACCTAAACTTGGGGTTCAGGGATTAATTGATTACAACAGAAGCAATGCCCTCTAAATCCGGATGCAACCAAATAAGACTGTTTCCCTGTCTTCTGTGCAATCTTAGGTGCCTTGCCTTGTCCGTCTCTACAGCAGTACAATTCTATATACTTAAACATTGTTTATGTTTTCATAAAATGTTCAACAGATGTGATTAATTATGTAATGGTGCAGATGTTTTCCAGAGTGCTCTATCATGATGCAGGTACATTTAAATATCAAATAGGGGGGCAAACAACCCGGTTCTGCCAGGAACCTGTATCCCTCACTTTAGTCATCCTATTATGAATAGGAGTTGCTGCAGGGGTGGGCACAAGAACCAGTGCCCTGGTCCATGGGACACAACAAACGACCCAATTAGAAGCAGTAATAGACCAAAACTTAAAGATATTAAAAACCTCCTTCACAGCTTTACACGAATCTTTAACCTCTCTCTCTGAAGTTATTTTACAGAACAGTCGAGGGTTGGACCTCCTCTTCATGAGAGAAGGGGCCTTCGTTCTGCATTGAGGGAAGAATGTTGTTTTTTTTCTGACCATACTGGAGTTGTAAAAGAATCTATGATTAAATTAAGAAGATGCCTTGAAGAGCATCAACAAGAGAGAGAGGCCCAAAAAAGGTGGTTTGAGTCTTGGTTCACAAAGCCCCCTCGTTAACTACGTTTTTATCAGCTCTGGCCGGTCCATTAATAATCCTCATATTATTGGTAACTGTAGGACCCTGTTTGATCAACCATGTAGTTTTCTTTCTCCATGCTCAAATTGGACAAGTTAAACTTATGGTAATCAGAAAACAATATACCACACTAGCAAACATAAAATGTGACACCCCCAATGATCATTTTTATGATTAAAAGTAACCAAAAGAAGAAGTGGGGAATGAAAGGTTAATAAAATAGGTACTTGTCACTTCCAGTTTTTCGGTATGCTTAACACAACACTGTTGATATCTTGAGAACTGTTTGCTAATCTAGTTCCCTGAAAGTGCTGTACCCAACTGCAAAACTGCAAAATGTACTTCCTCACCTGTTTGGATGCAAACCGCCCACTCGCACTGACCCATCAATAAACTTTCCACTCTGCCCTCTCCAAGGAAAGTATATAAGCTCTGCTTAAGCTGTTCTCAGGGCTCTGTGCTCTATTCAAGGGAGCTCTGACCCCAGCATGCTGGACCCCCATAAATCCTTGGCTCCTACATGAGACAGTCTCTGGTAGTCTCTTCCTCCGACGCTCGCCTGACATTTACATTGGTAAAATAAAAAGTGTCGTCTTTGCTTTTTGTGTCCAGAATATTACTGTGATAAAATGTATATGTAGATAAGGTGACGTGAGTATTTCTTCCACCATTTCTGGGAGCAATATTTTGAAGATGTATAAATTAGTATTGGGGGTACAAATAGGTACATCCTGTGACTCTGAATATAGAGATAATGCATGAATAGACCATACTGTGAATAAATAATATAATGGGTTCCAAATTTAAATAATGGATTCCATTGATATCTGAAAATATACAGGAAATCTTATATTGATATGCATACATTCATTCCAACCACTAATACATCTAATGGTAATATTAGGATTATGGTTTATCATGAAGAGTGTGTGAGTTTTGCTTCAAAAGTGATCATGGAAATTGAAAATAATGTGTTTGGAAAGAAGTCTCATGAAAAGCCCAGTCAAGAAAACTATAGGAATTCATGTGTTCTGAAGCAGGAAGTGATGAAAGTGAAACAACTGCCTATAAGTTTGATAACTTGTGGATGGAATATATATCCTATCATGTGCATAAATTGAAGAAATAGTAATGTACCAGTGCTGAATAAAAATGACTGTCAAAATACACATCATGTCCCACTGGAATCTACTTGCATTGATGTTAAACAGGGTCAGTTACTGTAGAAATAATAGTATTTGTATGCAACATAAACTGAAGTTAGTTTTCAGTACTGAAAACAAATATGTATTTCAGGTGGATGAATATTTCTGAGAAAAATCTTGTGAAAAGTTGATTATAAATCCATATACATGAACATGAATGAATTTAGAGAGTGTATATAAGACACATATATTTCTGGAGAGTATATATATATATATATATATATATATATATATATATATATATATACACACACACACATACACACACACAAAATACACACACACACAGAGACATTAAATTAGCAATATATATGCCAATCGAAATTTATCATGATATATATATATCATCCACAGATGCAAAAATATTTCTTTTACTGAACATGAATTTATGTATAATGTTGTTCAACTAGGAAGCTCACCTATAGGTTGAATTTTAAGTTCCAACAGCATTTAAGAGGAGTGATCACTTCTCACAAATTGTATTTGCCAAATCAGCCACCTCACAAGAATGTACATGTGATACCAGGTATGATTCTATATGTGCATTTAAAAGTACATGTGCTAAATAGGATACAGAGAAAGGGAGACAGGAATTCACATGTTTGTTAACCTTAAAAACACATGGAGAACTATTTAAAATAAATATTGACTAGATTTATAACACCTACCATTAATCATGCAAAAGACAAGTACAACTATACACTATGATTCCTCCTAACTGCTTGTATTCCTATTCTGTTTGTGTTATTTTTCTCCATCATATTAGGAGTTGTAGTCAGAGTCTAGTAGGGTATGGGTTCGTGTCAGAGATTCAGTATTTTGAATGGAAAATTGTAAAATGAATGCAATGTGTATGTAAATATGTGCTACAAAAAAATGTTCGCACTCTCATCCAGAACATTTCCTTGACATTGCCTTCGTTCCAAGTAAGACACAATTAGAGGAGAAAAGTTAGAAAATCTGTGAATATATATCAGGAATGAAAAATGCTCAGGAGTTCACAACCTCCGAGGTGGTAGAGGAGTTTTCAAAAGTAAGGGACAGGGTAAACATTTCTCAAACATGGAGCTCTGCTGGTATAAAGACTTCTTGGGAAACTTCCTCTGAGGTTGGGGACTTAAAATATATGTTGTTGTTAGGAGCTTTAGCTTCCTTTGTTGGGAGACCATCAAATCTGGGTGTGCAACAATGTGACCTGAAGGATATTGTTTCTAATTTTCCAATGAACATGAGGCAGCAGTGCTGAATACTCTCTTTGTAGGTTAACTATGATCACTGGGTTGTAAGTGTCTCCACGTGTGGACTGTGAAGCCATTTCGTCATTCTCCAATTTTCGTGGTGTTTCTCACAGGTGCACTGGGAGTTTGGTATTTGCTTCATTAAATACAAGGAGCTAAACTGGGATACAGTGCTGGAGAGAGTTCTGTCCCGTGTGGAGGGTCACGGTCTGCATGAGAATGCACCAACCAGGATTCAATTCCACATGAGTTGCCCCCATTTCCATAGCAACCTGATTCTGAACATTGCCCTGAAACCTCTCTATATAAAAAATGCCTTTGCATAGAAGGGTCTGCTGGCTGTTCCATGTCAGTCTCAAGCCTTTGGGAAGCCAATGGCAGATCCACATGTCACCACCACACATGTTTTATCACACACCTTCACACCACTGCTCTAGGCCCACTAATGAGCAGGATCCAACTTACTGGCATAATTGTTCTACACAAATTTCATAAAACCCAGTCAATCAAGGCACTTTCTGGTACACTCATCATCAGCATCAGGACATTGAAAAGTTCTCCAGTGCCACCTGGTCATGGGAATTTCAAAAATTTCATGGTATTTATCAAGCCATTTGTCAAGGATGAAGTTGGAGGCTCTGGGGGTTTCAATTCATTCAGGAACCATTAAATGTTGAGAAATGAAAGCTCTAGAGAACACTCACAGGCAAGGCTTCCCAACGAGTGGCCAAAAGGTCACATGAAGCCAGGCCCATTGAGGTCTACAATGTGAGGTCCATGCGTGTTTTGACTCAACTGTGGCTGCAAAGTCTTTCAGAATAAAATCATGTGATATCCTGGCTGAGATTCCCAGTGCTCTGTGGAAAGCCACTCTGGGCCTAGATCTCAGGTTCCAAGGGCAACTCTCATGCATGGCCTAGTAAAATTCAAACACAATTCATTCAATGCTTCTCTGAGGTCAGTTCCAGAACTCAGACTCTAAGGGGAATCACACCAGAGTTAAAGCCCAGGTAAACCCAGGCATCTCTTCCAACTGCCACACAACTTACCACAATTCAAAACAAAATTCTCCCACATGGCCCTTATCTTCTTCCATGTAGACACTCATCATAACCTCTGGATGGAGTTTTCCATGAGGGGCACAGACCAAGACAATGTCCAAAATAACCTACCTTTCCCCTCATTTGCCAAAAATCAGTGTGGCCTGGAAACCCTGACTGTTAACGAGGAGTGATCAAATAGGTCTGCCATTAATACTGCTTGGCTTCTCCAATTTGAGGCCTACTGACTGTGGGGTTTAGATTCTTTATGTGAATTGGAGTAATGAGAACACCCAAGCACGTATGGGCTAGGCTCTGCAGGGCTTTAAATAACTCACTTGACCCAAAGGATCCCTATTCTCACTTGATGGATGTCAGGAACCTTAGAAAGGAAGGCGAGAGTCTTCATCCACAATGACAGCTCTTTCTATGTTGGTTTTGTATGCATCCATGGGATCTTTCTTAAGATCCATCAGGTGCTGAGAATCTAAGCCACAGCCTCACACAGGGCCAAGAGGCTGATTCAGACACATCCCTTTCCAAAGCAATTAAGCAAAGAGCCCTAGGTGATGCCCATTCATTTCCATTTGAAAACTGTTTTCTTCAGGCTTCACAAATTGGTGGCCTGAGGAAAAGAACTTCCTGACATTCATAGCAACAGAATAATAGGTAAGCAAAAGGCCCAAAGCAGGGTTTCTCCACTGAGATTTAGTGGTCACACATATATCTGATTTTTCTGAGATGCTCACAATTCACTTGAGCTATCCAGTTCATGGCCATGTCACAGAGCTTGGAGGTGGTACATACCTTAGAGACAAAACCATGAGACTATTCTGGAGAGGGGCCAGAATTCCGGAAGAAAACTGGAACTTAGGAAGAATGCAGGTGTTACCCATTTATAAGGCAATCTGAACTCCATTCATAAATTGGGCAGGATGAATGCTGGGAAGCTTTCTACTAGACAGGACACATCCATTAATGCATTCTTTTTTTCTAATGAGTACAACCACGGACACAGTGAGGTAAGCAGACATAGAAACACTCGCCTTGTCAAATGACTTACAATAAACAGTTCTTTCCACACCAAATAAAGCGCCTTGCCTACCTATTCTCAGAACATTAGACAAAACCACAAACCAACACCCACAAAGGCAGCTCCTTCCCCCAAGAAGGTCTGTGACTATCCGGAGTGTTTTCTGACTGGTGGGCCATATTATGTTCCCCCGAAATGGCATGAAATGTCTCAGATCTGGTCTCCTTGGCCAACTCTGTGAAGGTGTCAGGACCCAGAGATGAGCCACTACCTGCTTTCTCAGGAAAGGCCCCTCTTCAGAGCTTTCCTGGCATTTTGCAATCCTCACATCAGTAGGTACCAAGAAAGACTTACTCTGTCCTTGGTAAATCCAAACAAGTGAGACCACTGGGACTGGGACTGGGACTGGCTCTGGGTGCCTGATTTTATGAATCTCAAGTTCTGAGATTTCCTTCACAAAGGAAGTGATGTGAGGTCACTTCCTTCAGGAACTGAATGAGGTTACTGCCTTGACAACCACTTTGTCCTACCAGTGGCTTCCATGTCTCACATGAGAAGGAGGCTGCCCCTATTTCCTGTGACACTTTCACAAGTTAGAATGGTATATCAACCATAGGCACCCGGGAACAGCTACCCACACAGGCCTGGTTTGGTCTATCTTCTCTACATTAAGAAGAGAGAGGCTGATTCAGACAGAACCCTTCATCCTGACCAGGTTGTTTGCCATTGAACATGACTTTTGCTCTCTCAGGTCCTTCATAGCTGCGTATATATTCTCCAGTGATCATTTCTGCATGGAACTTTGAGGGTCTCAGTAGGTGGAAGACCCCCTACATTTCTTTACTGTAAGACCAACTCTGTCCCTTCCCTCTGTAAATTTAGATTGAGGGAACAGTGTATGGTTAGGGTTAACAACATGTTTTATTTGTGTTAGGAATCATTCTGCTGGATGAATAATGGTAGTGGGAACCTGAAATATTTATAAGAATATGTATTTGAAATATAAGTATGAAAAGAGAAATCTAGGTAAGATTTGAAGCCAGGAATGGCATTGGGCCCTTGATTATGTTATTTAGCTTTGAATTACATTCTGCATTGTGGTCGCAGGTAAATCTACATACAGTGGAATAAAACCTAGTACCTCAGATGCCTGAATATTGAAGAGAACATCCAGTCAAAAAGGGATAGTCAGTAGGATTAGGAGGATAGTAGGTTTAGGTTGAAGAGTGAGTCTTTGAGTTGGAACAATAGTTCTTTAGCAATAGGGTTTTGTTTAGAGAGTGAATGAAAATGTCAACACATATGAAGAGTCAGTCACAATGATGAACTGGGGAAAATATGTAGAAAAGCAGATATAAAATAGAGACATTAGGAAATCAGGCAAAGTATAAAGTGAGTAACAGGATTAGACATTTTCAAAAGGGTTGAGGTTGAATATATGATATTAGGAGAAACAAATATGTAGTCACCAATAGGATTGAAATTTGAGAGCATTAGGCGACCTGGAAATGGATGTTTTTAGTAATATATATTCACTTTCAATTTAGGCTTTGGTACAATCATAAGTGTTACCTTTACATTTGTGTCCAGAATATTACTGTGATAAAATGTATATGTAGATCAGGTGACATGAGTATTTCTTCCACCATTATTGGGAGCAATATTTTTAAAACCTATAAATTAGTATTGGGGAAAAAATAGCTGTACCCTGTTTTGATGAATATAGAGATGATGAATAAATAGACCATACTGTGAATAAATAATATAACTGGACCCAACATTAGAAATTGGAATTGGAATAAATTGATATCTAAAAATATACAGGAAATCTTATATTGATATTGGCATACATACATTCATTACAACCAGTTGTTCATCTAATGGTAATATTAGTGTTACGGTTGATCATGAAGAGTGTGTGAGTTTTGCTTCAAAATTGATTATGCAAATCGAAAATAATGTGTTTGCAAAGAAGTCTCATAAAAGACCAGTCAAGAAACATGGAGGAATACACGTGTTCTGAAGCAGGAAGTGATTGAAAGTGAATCAAATATTTTAAATTTCGAAATTTTGGATGAAATATTTATCCTATGATGTGCATAAACTGAAGAAATAGTACTGTACCAGTGCTGAATAAAAATGAATGTCAAAATACACATCATGTTCCATAGGAATCTGCTTGCATTGCTATTAACCTGGGTAAGTTACTGCAGAAATATTAGGATTTGTATGCACCTTTCATTGAAGTTAGTTTTCAGTACTAGGAAACAAATATGTGTTTCAGGGGGATGAATATTTCTGAGAATAATCTTGTGAAAATTTGATTATAAATCCACATACATGAATATGAATGTATTTAGGGAGTCTATAATAAGACACATATATTTCATATTTTAAAAAATCTGGAGATTGTATATATATATATATATATATACACACAAAACACACACAGACGTTAAAGAGTAGCAGTATATATGCCAATCGAAATTCATGGTGAAATATGAATTTCACTGATCCAAAAATATTAATTTTACTGAACATGGATTTATGAATAATGTTATTCAACTAGGAAGATCACCCATAGGTTGAATTTTAAGATCCAACAGCATTTAGGAGGAGTTATCTCTTCTCATAATTTGTATCTGCCACGTCAGCCGCCAAACAAGTATGTACATGTGATACCAGCTAGGATTCTATATGTGCATATAAAAATACATTTGCTGAATAGGCTACAGAGAAAGGGAGATAGAAATTCACATATTTGTTAACTTTAAAAACACATGGAGAACTATTTCAATTAAAAATTATCTAGATTTATAACACCTACACTACATAATGCAAAAGGCAAGTCCAACTATACACCATGCCTTCTCTGTACTGCTTGTATTTCTATTCTGTTTGGGTTATTTTTCTCCATCATATTAGGATTAGTAGTCAGAGTCTAGTAGGGTATGGGTTCGTGTCAGGGATTCAGTATTTTGAATGGGAAATTGGAAAATGAATCCAATGTGTATGCAAATATGTGCTACACAAAAATCTTCCCACTCTCATCCACAACAATGCCTTGACATTACCTTCACCCCAGGTAAGACACAATTAGAGGAGAAGAGTTAGAAAATCTGTGAATGCAAATCTGGAATGGAATATGCTCAGGAGTTCACAACCTTGGAGGTGGTAGAGCAGTTTCCAAAAGTAAGGGACATTGTAAACACTCCACAAACATGGAGCTCTGCTGGCCTAAAGACTTTTTGAGAAACTGCCGCTGAAGCTGGGCACTTGAAATATATTTGTATTAAGGAGTTTTAGCTTCTTTTTTAGTGAGACCATCAAGCTGGGTCTGCATCTATATGACCTGGAGAACATGGATTCGTATTTTCCAATGAACCTGAGGCTGCAGTGCTGAATTCTCTCTTTGTAGGTAAAGTGTGGCCACTGGAGGCTAAGTTTCACCCCGTGTGGACTGTGAAGCAATTTGGTCCTCAACAAATTTTTGTGGTGGTTCTTGCTGCTGCACTGGGGCTTTGGTATTTGCTTCACAGAATACAACAAGTTCATCTGGGACACAGTACTAGAGGGAGTTCTGTCACGTGTGGTGGGTTAGGGTCTGCAGGAGAATGAAACAACAAGGCTTCTTTCCCACATAGCTTGCACCCTTGACCATATCAACCTGATTCTGATCATTACCCTGAAAGCTCTCCAAATAAAAAGATGCCTTTTCAAATAAGGGTCTGCTGGCTGCACCATGTCAGTCACAAGCCATTTGGAAGCAAATGGCGAATCACATGGACCCACCACAGATGTTTTATCACACACGTGGCCACCACTGCTCTAGGCCCACTACTCAGCAGGCTCCAACTTACTAGCATCTCTGTTCTACATTATTTTTATAAATTCCAGTCAATTAAGGCACTCTCTGGTATACTCATGATCAGCAACAGGACATCCAAAGATTCTCCAGTGCCACCTGGTCATGGGAATTTCAAAAATTTCATGGTATTTATCTAGCCATTTTTCAAGGATGTAGTTGGGAGGCCCTGTGGCTTTCAAGAACCATTAAATGTTGAGGAAGCTCATTTCAGTGAAACTCTGGAGAACTCTCATAGGCAATGCTTCCCAAAGAGTGGCCAAAAGGTTACATGAAGCCAGGCCTATTGAGGTCTACAATGTGAGTTCCATGTGTGTTTTGACTCTCAAGTATGGCTGCCAAGTCTTTAAGAATAAAATCATGGGATAATTTGGCTGAGATTCCCAGTGCTCTGTGGAAAGCCACACTGGACCTTGACCTAAGTTTATAAGGGCGACTCTCATGCATGGCTTCCTAAAATCCTAACTCAATTCATGGCAATACTTCTCTGAGGTCACTTCCAGAACTCAGTCTCTAAGGGGATTCACACCAGAGTTCAAACCCAGGTGGACCCAGTCATCTCTTCAAACTGCCACACAAATGACCACAATTAAAACCAAAATACTCCCACATGGCTCTCATCTTCTTCCATATAGACACTCATCATAACCTCTAGCTGGAGGTTTCTATGAGGAGCGCAGGACAAGACAGTGTCCAAAATATGCACTCTTGCTCATCATTTCCGGAAAATCAGAGAGGCCTGGACACCCCTCCTGTGAACCAGAAGTGATCAAAAAGGCCTAGCATTAATACTGCCCAGCTTCTCCAATTTGAGGCCTACTGACTGTGGGGTTTAAATTCTTTATGTGCACTGGGGTCATGAGAAAACCCAAGCACCTATTGGCTAGCCTCCGCAGGGTTTGAAGAAGTCATTTGACCCAAAGGATTCCTATTCTCACTTGATGGAGGTCAGGAACCTTACAGAGGAAGGCAACAGATTTTATCCACAATGACTGCTCTTTTGGCCATTTTGGTTTTGGATGCACACATGGCATCTTTCTTTAGATCCATCAGGTGCTGAGAATGCAAGCCACAGCCTAACACATAGCCAACAGGCTGGCTCAGACACATCCCTTTCAAAAGCAATTACTCAAAGAGAGACAGGTGATGCTCATTCATTTCCATTAGAAAACTGTTTTATGCAGGTTTCACAAAGTGGTGCCTTAGGCAAAGACCTTCCTCACATTCAGTGCTACAGAACAATAGGTAAGCAAAGGCCCAAAGCAAGGATTCTCCACTGAGTATTTCATGGTCACACAGATATCTGCGTTTTCTGAGATTCTCGCCATTCCCTTCAGCTATCCAGTACACGGCCATGTCACAGAGCTTGGAGGTGCTACATATCTTGGTCACAAAACCATGAGTCTATTCTGGAGAGTGGCCAAAATTCAGGAAGAAAACAGAAACTTAGGAAGACAGCAGGTCTTGCCCATCAATAAGGCAAGCCTCCGTCCTTTCATAAATTGGGCAGGATGAATGTGGGGAAGCTTTCTCCTAGACAGGACACATCCATTGATGCATTTTCTTTTGTAATGTCTACAACCACGGACACAGTTGGATACACAGACATAGAAACACTCGCTTTGTCAAATGACTTACTAGAAACAGTCCACTCTAAACCAAAGAAACTGCCTTTCCTACCTATTCTCAGAGCATGAGACAAATCCACATACACACACTCATTCCCACAAAGGAACCTTTTTCCCCTCAAGAGGGTCTGTCACTATCCAGAGTGTCCTCTGCCTTGTGGGCCATACTATGTTCCCCCGAAATGGCTTCTCTATTCTCAAATCTGGACTCCTTGGCCCACTCTGTGAAGTTGTCAGGAGCCAGCGGTGAGCCAATACCTGCTTTCTCAGGAAAGACCCCAATTCAGATCTTTCCTGGCATTTGGCCATCCTCACAACTGTAGGTACCAAGAAAGATTGACTCTCTCCTTGATAAATCCAAAAAAGTGAGACCTCTGTGACTGTTATTGGGCCTGACTCTGGGTGCCTGTTTTCAGGGATCCCAAGTTCAGAGAGTTCCATCACCAAGAAAGTGAGGTAGGTCACTTCCTTCATGAAGTGAATGAGCTCACAGCCTTGGCAACCACTTTGTCCTAACAGTTGCTTCCAAGGGTCCCATGAGATGGAGGCTGCCCCTACTTCCTGTGACACTTTCACAAGTTAGAATGGTATATCAACCATTGGTACCGGGGAAAAGATCTCCATACAGGCCTGGTTTGGTCCATTTGCTCTATATTAAAAAGAGAGAGGCTTATTCAGACACATCCCTTCATACTGACCAGGTTGTTTGCCATGGAAGCTGACTTTTGCTCTCTCAGGTCCTTCATAGCAGTCTACATCTTCTTTGGGGATTATTTCTGCATGGATCTTTGATATTCTCAGCAGGCGGAAGATCCCCTACATTCCTCTTTTGTAAGACCAACTCTGTCCCTGCACTGCTATAAAGTTAGATTGAGGGAACAGTGTATGGTTAGGGTTAATAATATGTTCAATTTTGGTTAGCAATCATTCTGCTGGATGAATAATGGTATTGGGAACCTGTGAAATTTACAAGAATATATAGGTGAAATATAAGTATGGAAACAGAAATCTAGGGAATATTTGAAGCCAAGTAGGGCATTGGGCCCTTGAGTGGGATACTTAGCTTTGAATTATATTCTGCACAGATGTCTCAGATAAGTCAATATACAATGAAATTGGATCTTGTACCTTGGATGATTGAATAACAAACAGAACATCTAGTCAAAAAGGGATAGTCCGTAGGATTATCAAGTTAGTCAGCAGGTTAATAAAGAAGAGTGAGTATAGGATTTGGACCAAAAGTTCTTTACAAATAGGGTTTCGGGTAGAGACTGAATGTAAATGTCAGCACATGTGAAGAGTCAGTCACAATGATGAACACAGGAAAATATGTAGGAAAGCAGACATAAATAGAGACATTAGGAAATCAGCAAAAGTATAAAGTGTGTAATTGGTTTAGGCATTTTCAACAGGGTTGAGTTTGAATATATAATCTTAGGAAGAAACAATTATGTTGTCACAAATAGGATTGAATTCGAGAGCATTAGGTAACCAGGACTTTGATGGTTTTTTGTAATCCATGTTCACTTTTCATTTAGGCTTTTTTAAAATCATAAGTGTGACCATTGCATTTTGTGTCCAGAATATTATTGTGATAAAATGTATGTGTAGATCAGGTGACATGAATATTTCTTCCACCGTTTCTGGAGCAATGTTTTGTAGACGTATAATTTAGTATTTGGGGTACAAATAGGTGTACCCTGTGTCTATGAATATGCAGATTATGCATGAATAGACCATACTGTGTATAAAAAATATAACTGGTTCCACTTTAAATAATGGATTGAATTGATATCTGAAAATATAAAAGAAATCTCATATTGATATGCAATCATTCATTCCAACCACTTATACATCTAATGGTAATATTAGGGTTATATTTTATCCTGAAAAGTGTGTGATTTTGCTTCAAAAGTGATTATGGAAATCAAAAATAATATCTTTGGAAAGAAGTCACATGAAAAGAATAGTCCAGAAACCTGGAGGAATTCATGTGTTCGGAAGCAGGAAGTGATTGAACGTGAAACACATGCATATAAATTTGCGAACTTTTGAATGAAATATATACAGTATGATGTGCATAAACTGCAGAAATAGCAATGTAGCAGTGTTGAATAAAAATGAACATCAAAATACACATCATGTCCCCTAGGAATCTACTTGCATTGATATTAATCTGGGTCAGTTACTGTAGAAATATTAGGATTTTTATGCACCATTTACTGAAGTTAATTTTCAGTACTAGGAAACAAATATGTATTTCAGGTGGATGAATATTTCTGAGAATAATCTTGTGAAAACTTGATTTTAAATCCATATAAATCACAAAACATTATAAACACAAAACACACACAGAAATTAAAATGTAGCATAGTATATGCCAATGGAAATTCATCTTGAAATATATATCATTCACTGATCCAAAACTATTTGTTTAATGAACTTGGATTTATGAATAATGTTGTTCAACTAGGAAGCTCCCCCATAGTTTGAATTTTCTGTTCCAACAGTGTTTAGGAGGAGTGATCTCCTAAATGTGTATGCAAATATGTGCTACACAAAAATCTTTCCACTCTCATCCAGAACAGTGACTTGATATTACCTTCGCCCCAAGTAAGACACAATTGGAATAGAAGAGTTAGAAAATCTGTGAATACATATCTGGAATGTAAAATGCTCAGGAGTTCACAACATTGGAGTTTATAGAGGAGTTTCCAAAAGTAAGGGAGAGGCTTGATAGACCCAACCTGATCTTTTATTAAAATTGGGAACCATCCTGCCACAAAGCCGTGAAAAGATAATTTTGGCTTTACTATAAATTACTGCAAATTCTGAACCTGCTTGGAATGCCTGCCAGTGCCTTGAACTCATCCACACCTGGCTCTCTGATTAGATAACAGTGCTTTCTGAAACTTTAGTGACACCTCATAAATATTGGCCTTCCCTAGCCAGACAACGACCCTCTCTGAGGCTCTAATGGTCCTCATTATTTCTGATGTTGGGGCCAGCAAAAAAAAATGTAAACTGCCATTAGTGTGATGCTTTCAAAGTTTTGTTATCTGTAACCCCCCGTTTGTGTAACTTTCTGGGCTATATAGCTGGGCTGTAGGAAAGGTGGGGTTGCTGTCTTGTTCCCGCCATTTTGAGAAGGAGAGGCAGCCCAGCCTGTTGAAATAATAAGCTTTCCTTAATTTGATTTTAATTGGAGTCAGTGGTCTTTTCTTGTGTCCTGGCCTAACATTTTGGAGTTCCCCTGTGAGATGACGCTGCCCAACCCGATCACAAGACCAGACTACTGAAAATTCTGAAGCTGGCCATCCCTCCAGGGCACCGGGCTGGAGAGCCACTCTAGGGGGTGCACAACTTGAGATGTTCCAAGGCCTTGGAGTGAGCCGTCAGTCTGGGGAGCACTGCAGTGAACCACCACACTAAAACTATAATCAAGCCCCTGGTGGAGGAGGCCTCCATAGGTAAGTGGCGCCTTTATAACATCTGATATCTGGTTAAGGGAGATCTCTTCTGATGACAGAGAGGTGGCCTGGGGAGGCTCACATACACTCCTGTCCAGGACAGTAATGAGAATCATGCTGTCCTCTGTTCTGTTCTGTAGGGAATTCCTCTGGAAGGGTAGAGAGGTGCCAATGGGCACACACGCGCTCCTACCCTGGAGCTTTAGCAAGATGTTGCATTGCTCCTCTGTTTTTCTGTTTCGGCACCAGTATTCTGTTTTTCTGTGTTTTGTTCTGTGGTCTATATGTTTTTTGTTGTTTGTTTTTGTGCGTTTTTTTGTTTGATTTCTGTGGTAAAATCTTAAGGATATTGGATGTGAAAAAGGGTAACAAAGCAAGTAAGCCTGACACCCTTTGGACTGTGTTTTAAGGAACTGTGATGAACTTTACCCACCTTTGTAAAGCAGGATGAAAGAAGCCCCTACCTGGCTGACTGGAGCACACCCACTGCACAGGGCAATGCCTGCTGGGGAACGAAGAACTGAGTATATCCCAGGTTAACAAGTGAAACTCTTTAAAATCCCTTGTCCCTCCAGATCATGAGAGTCACAACCTTTTGGCAGAGTCCCCTTGTTTTTCCTTTGTTAGCAAAGCAATAAATCTCCATTTTCCTTTTCTCAAAACCCTGTCCTCATTATTAAATTGGCATTAATTTGCTTCACGGTCAGAATCCGAACTTTAAGTTACAAATTTTGATACCCGCCCCAGTCCCAGAACTTTTTGAGAGCTGACGACTGAAATGTTAGGAGATGGAGCATGCTTGGAGTGGACCCGAAACAGAAGAGCTAATCCTGTAAGTAAAAGGAGGGACTGAGGGACCCCAGCAACTGCCAAAGCCCTGTTGCTTCAGGGAATTCCCTCCTTCCTTCCCTGCACTGTAAGCATTATGCCACCTCTGTCTTCTTTTAAAAGAGAAAAATAAAAAGGGGACACTAAATGCAGTAAAGTCACCATGGAGACCCTTGATTTTACATTTCAGGTAGCTCCTGTGTGAAAACATCTGGTCCCCTTGTGGGGACATCTGTGGTGCCACTGGTGTAGGAGATTATTCTCTTATCTGCTCTGTTCTAAAGGCTTCTGTCTGTCAGCCATATTCTGGAGTTCCTTTCTGTCTGTCTTGTGCCTTTGTTTCTGGCCCTTTAAGACATGTTCAATAATGTGTTTATATTACACATTGTTTTTTGAGAATAATCTTAGCTGAATGTGTGTCTAAATGATGATGTTTTATTGTAACAATCTGGAATCTGAATGCATTTTTTGAAGCATTGCACAAAAATCTTGCAGTTAAAAGTCGGGTTTAGGTAATTGTTTAGTTTATGATTTCAGATAATTCATGCCAGAGAACTTAAATTCTTAGGATGGAAAACTAAAGAACTCTACTTCCAAGTTGGCAAGTAACTTCCCAATCATGCAGTCTTTTTTTCACCAATTTTTTAATTGGGTAGCCTGGGAAAATGTCACTGTGTTTACCAGTGCATTAATTTGGACAAGGATAGTAAATCATAGTATGGTATCTGTTGACAAAACAAGATGTAAAGATATAAAATTTTGTGAATCCTATCTTAAACTTGTATCATAATTTTCAACATCCTAACCAGAAAATTATGGTTAAAATGCCTTAGGCCTGAGGTGTCAGCTCAGAATAGCAGTTTTTTCCTGCTCCTTCCAGACCTCAGCCAGGACTTCTGTTGAAATGCAAATGAAAGTCTCCTGTAAGCTTAGTAGGAGACTGATCTGATGCCTAAGGGAAAAAAATGGTAAATTGTATGGTATTTACTAATTACTGGCCAGTCATTTTTTCTAGGACTCATAATTTTTTCTTTGATTCTTTTTTTTTTTTTTGAGTTCATGATTTTGATCCTACAGACCTAGGTTAATGTTTTTCTGATCAGTTTTATCTTTGACCAACTGTGGAGTTTTTAAAACATTGCAATAGTGATTTCACGTGTGAAAAGCTACAAGGCCTTCACTATTATTATGTGTGCACAATTTTGTTATGTGTTGTATGTCTCTCTCTCTCTCTCTCTCTCTCTCTCTCTATATATATATATATATATATATATATATATATATATATATATATATACATATGTCCGTATATCATTCATATGATACACAAATTAACATATATAAGGAGCACTCATATAAAAAAGCGCTCATAAAAACAAATTTTAAAAAGTGGACCACAGATCTTTAATTCACGTGGTTTAAATATTTCAATTTAAATTGGATAGACAGATAAATATAAATGTCTTCAAATTTATGCCTATAAGTTTTTCTAGCTGTTCAAAAATCTAATAAAATATTATTGTCTACCAAAGGTCTATATGGCTTTGTTCTAGGACTTTTCCTTCAGCCAAAAAAATGGTTTACACTTTTCAATACATTTGTCTAATATTTTGATTAAAAAGTAAAGTAAATTTGATATGGATTTTTTCATTCATGAGTGCTTTTGTTTGGTATCTGATTTATATACTAAGGTCTATCAATTTTTATTAGAAAGTCTGTATAAAATTTTTACAATCTGATACAGACTTTCTACTAAAGTCTGTGTAAGATTGTAAAAATTAGTCATGTGTTAAAGAGACAAAAATTTCTTAAAACATAAGTTTACTCATAACATTGTGTTCATTAAGTTTTATTTTTTCCAGAGCAAGCAACCATAAAAATTAAACAACTGTTTAAAACAGAACTGTTATTTTAGACCACTGTACTGCTATTTCTTTAAAAGCTAAAATTGGTTAATGTAGAAACATCAATGTAATTGTGATGCTATTTATGTGCTCATATCTTCCAGTTATACAACTCTATATGGTAGAAACTTTAAAAGAGCATTATATCAAGCTGGTGTCCTGAAGTTGTATGGTAAATAAAATATATATTGGGGATTTATTTACCTGTTATCAATAAGATATGTAAAGTTTTATGTTACATTTTACATTGTGGAACAATTTAAATGTATTTTTAAATTAATGAGAGCCTAATCTATTTAAATATTAAAAAACATTCAGCCATTCTTTAATTCATGTTTTAAAAGTGATATTATATGGTGTTAGCTAATGTTCATGTGACCCCAAACAATTTATGTAAACTTTGCAAAAGGATATTTAAAAAACAAAGATGAGCTTTAGAACTAAAACACTTAAGATTTATAAAGAGCCCTGTCTTACCTGAGATAAGGCTCTGTGTCCCATCTTACTACATGTGAAAATGACTACGAAAGCAGTAGGTCAGATTTTATTTCATTTAAAATTATGTTCAAAAGATTTGTTTTTTCTTTTTTTTTCTCTCAAGTTTACTAGGATCTCAAAGAGGGAACATAAAGTATAACTCAGCCAAAAAATTCAGGGTAGCATTACATTAACTAAGTATTTTTACTCTTGTTAAAAAATTTTATTTTTTAATTTGCTTATAAGTGATCTAAAGATTCCCTGTTGGTGTTTTACAGATGTGTTGCTTTAAGAACACAACATGGGTTAATTTAAGATAATAAGTCATCACCTACAAAACAGACAGAATAATACAGACCCCAATTAATAAAAAGAGAAATAATAATTAAGTTATAGACATTAAAACCCAGTACTCTTAATATAAGGCTGTTAAAATTTATTTGCTGGATGTTTTAGATTAGGATTTAAAAATTAAAGTTAAATTAAAAGGTCCAAGAAAACCAATATTTGGCTCTTGCCCTCTGAGTCAGTCTGAATCCAGGGAACACAGGACTTCTCTAAGAGCTTTGCAACTCTGGGCCACATAACCTCCCCATCAGGGAGATTAATGAGATCATTGCAGAACAGAAAGCATATCAGTGCATTTGCTACTAAGAGGAGAGTCATCAGAGAAGAGAGACATCCCTGATGCTTCGAGGGAAGCCACATGTTCAAGCAAGACCTGGACCCACCTAGCGCAAATGGCACTAGCAGAACTGAGAAGCTGCTCTCAAGTTTCCCCAGGAATGACTCCCATGAAAGCTCAGCTGACTGTTAACAATAGATAGAAACAAAAGTCAGTTTGACTGCTTCATCTCAAACACTTAGCAAAGACAGTTGAAAGCAAAATACAGCCATTCCAGGTCATTTAAAAAATAATAATAATAATAATAATAATAATAAAAATAATAATATTTTAAGGTATACACTTTATGTTAGCCTCCCAAAATAAGTAAGACTGAAGGCTACAAAGAAGGATTCTCAGACAGGAATGCCTGATAACTATTAAAAGAGGCTATCAAGAGGAGCTGCCAGAGGCAGAAGTTTTTAGTTTAAGGCCTACAGATATATCTAACCTACACAGGTAGATTTGGTGTTTGCTAGTACGATTATCCAGCCCTGAGTAACAGAATTAAAGATTTCTCTATTAGACACAGAGGTCATACTAGTAAAAGGATTTTGCAAGATCAGATGACATTAAATTATTAAACTGTATCTTATGTGTGGGACAACTGTAACACTAAAATTTAAATATTAAGTTGACAGTCCTGATAACTGGGGATATTAAAGACTGGTGAGGAAACTTCTGTACAGTGACATCTTCTACCTGCTGCATCATTTATTCAGTACTCATGTTTTTTGTTTCTCTCATAGAAGAACCCATCCCCAGATGACTTGACAACCTGTTCTCCCCCAATCAGACTTCAAAACGAACTGACATGTAAAAGGCAATTCATATCCCTCAACTGACTTAAAAAGGCAACTCATGCCCCTCATGCCGTGCCTCCTCACGTCACCCTCTCTCAGCTCAGAAGAAGCCAAAATGAGAGACGCCTCTCTACTTACAACAATGGAGCCAAAAATAAATAGACTACCAATATAAGTAATTAATTAAGTCAGGTAATATCAGGGAGACCAGTTTTCGGTGAGTTCTAAAAATTTCGAGACTGTTACCTGAGGGATTAAAATTTCCTCAGTGGTCTTCCCCTACCCTATCAAACATTTGAAAGGAACACATAAGAAAAGGGGGAAATGATAGACCCAACCTTATCTTTTATTAAAATTGGGAGCCATCATGCAACAAAGCCATGAAAAAATTATTTTGGCTTTACTATAAATTACTGCAAATTCTGAACCTGCTTGGAATGCCTGCCCATGCCTTGAACTCATTCATGCATGGCTCTATGACTAGGTAGCAGCCCTCTCTGAAACCTTAGTCACACCTCATTAATATTGGCCTTCCATGGCCAGACAATGATCCTCTCTGAGGCTCTAATGGTCCTCATAAATTTTGAAGTTGGGGCTAGCAAAAAAAAAATGTAAACTACCATTAGTGTGATACTTGTCAGAGTTCTGTTATCTGTTACCCCCTTTTGTGTAACTTTCTGGGCTATAAAGCTGGGCTGTAGGAAAGGTGGGGTTGCTCTCTTGTTTGTGCCATTTTCGGAGGGAGAGGCAGCCCAGCCAATGGAAAAAATGAGCTTGATTTAATTTGATTTTAATTGGAGTCAGTGTTTTTTTATTACATTCTAGTCTAACACGTAAACACTCCACAAACATAGAGCTCTGCTGACCTAAAGACTTCTTGAGAAACTGCCTCTGAGGTTGGGCACTTGAAACAAATGTTGTTGTCAGGAGCTTTAGCTTCTTTTCTGGGTCTGCATCTATGTGACTGGAGAGCATGGTTTCCTATTTTCCAATGAACATGAGGCAGCAGTGCTGAATTCTCTCTTTGTAGGTAAACTGTGGCCACTGGGGGCTAAGTGTCTCCCCGTGTGGACTTTGAAGCCATTTGGTCATCCTTAGTTTTCGTGGTGTTTCTTGGTGCTGAACTGGGAAGTTGGTATTTACATCACGATATACAAGGAGTTCAAGTGCGACACAGTGCTTGAGGGAATTCTGTCACGTGTGGTGGGTCAGGGTCTGCAGGAGAATTCACCAACCAGGCTTCTATCCCACATAGCTTTCCCCTTGAACATAGCAACCTGATTCTGAACATTGCCTTGAAACCTCTCCATATAACAAGATGCCTTTATATATAAGGGTCTGCTGGCTGAACCATGTCAGCCACAAGACATTTGGAAGTGAATTGGAGATCCCCACCTCAGATATTTTATCACACACCTGCACACCACAGCTCTGGGCACACTACTCAACAGTCTCAACTTACTGGCATCTTTGTTCTTCTCCATTTTCATGAAACCCAATCAATCAAGGCACTGTCTTGTACCCTCATGATCAGCAACAGAAGATATAAATGTTCTCTAGTGCCACCTGGTCATGGGAGTTTCAAAATTTTCAGGGTATATATCTAGCCACTTTTCAAGGATGAAGTTGGAGGCACTGTGGGTTTCAATTTATTCAGGAACCATTAAAAGTTGAGGAACTTAATTTCAATGAATGCTCTGGAGAACTCCAAAGCAAAGGCTTCCCAAAGAGTAGCCAAAAGGTCACATGAAGCCAATTCCATTGAGGTCTACAATGTGAGGTCCCTGTGTGTTTTGACTCTCAACTATGGCTGCCAAATCTTTCAGAATGAAATCATGTGATATCCTGGCTGAGATTCCAAGTGCTCAATGGAAAGCCACCCTAGGCCTTGATCTCAGTTTCCAAGGGCGACTCTCATGTGTGGCCTCCTAAAATCCCAACACAATTCATGGCAATACTTCTCTGAGGTCAGTTCCAGAACTCAGTCTCTAAGGGGAATCACACCAAACTTCAAGCCTTGGTGGACCCAGTCATTTCTTCCAACCACCACACAAATGAACACAATTAAAAAGAAAACACTCCCACATGGCCCTCACCTTCTTCCTTATAGACACTCATCATTACCTCTAGCTGGAGGTTTCCATGAGGGGCACAGCACAAGACAGTGTCCAAAATAAGCTCCCTTGCCCCTCATTTGCCTAAAGTCAGGGTGGCCTGGACACCCTTCCTGTGAACCAGGAGTGAGCAAATAATCCTGGACATAGTACTGCACTGCTTCTCCAATTTGAGGCCTACTCATTGTCAGGTATAGATTCTTTATGTGATTTGGAGTCATGAGAAAACCAAAGCACATATGGGTTGGCCTCTCCAGGGCTTTGAAGAACTCATTTGACCCAAATAATCACTATTCTTACTTGATGGAGGCCAGGAACCTATCAGAGTAAGGCAAGAGACTTCATACACAATGACTGATATTTTTGCCTTTTTAGTTTCGGATGCACACATGTGATCTTTCTTTAGATCCATCAGGTGCTGAGAATCTAAGCCACTGCCTCACACAGTGCCAAGAGGCTGATTCAGACACATCCCTTTCCAAATCAATTAAGCAAAGAGCCACAGGTGATGCCCATTCATGTCCATTTGAACACTTTTTTCTTCAGTCTTCCCAAATGGGTGGCCTGAGGCAAAGACATCCTGACATTCAGGGCAACAGAACAATAGGTAAGCAAAAGTCCCAAAGCAGGGTATCTCTACGGAGACTTTCTAGGTTACACTGATATGTGAGTTCTCTGAGATGCTGGCCATTCCCTTCAGGGATCCAGTACATGGCCATGTCACGGAGCTTGGATGTGGTACATATCTTGGACACAATACCAAGAGCCTATTCTGGACAGTGGCCAGAATTCAGGAAGAAGAAAGAGACTTAGGAAGATAGTAGGTGTTGCCCATCCATATAGAAAGCCAAACTTCATTCATAAATTGCACAGGATAAATGCTGAGAAGCTTTCTACTAGAGAGGACACATCCATTGATGCACTTTCTTTTCTAAAGTATAAAACCATGGACACAGTGGAATACACAGACATAGAAACACTCACCTTGTCAAAGGACTTACTAGAAACAGTCCACTCCAAACCAAACAATCCTCCTTTCCTACCTATTCTCAGAACAGAGACAAAACCACACACCCACAGTCACAAAGGCACCTCCTTCCCCCAAGTAGGTCTGTGACTATGTAGAGTGTATTCTAACTGGTGGGCCATACTATGTTCCCTGGTAATGGTCTGTCCTGTCTCAGATCTGGTCTCCATGGCCAACTCTGTGCAGCAGTAAGGAGCCAGCGGTGAGCCACTACCTGCTTTGTCAGGATAGTCCCCTCTTCAGATCTTTCCTGGTATTTGGCCACCCTCACATCAGTCGCTACTATGAAGACTGACTCTGTCCTTGTTTATTCCAAACAAATGAGACCACTGGGACTGGGACTGGGACTGACTCTGGGTGCCTGGCTACCTGGATCCCAAGTTCACAGAGTTCTATCAACAAGGAAGTGAGGTAGGTCACTTCCTTCAAGAAATGAATGAGGTCACTGCCTTGGCAACCACTTTGTCCTAACAGTTGCTTCCAAGGGTCCCAAGAAATGGAGGCTGCCCCTACTTCCTTTGACAGTTTCACAAGTTAGAATTGTATATCAACCCTAGGCACCCGGGAACAGCTCTCCACACAAGCCTGGTTTGGTCAATCTTCTCTATATTAAGAAGAGAGAGGCTGATTCCGACACCACCCTTCATACTGACCAGGTAGTTTCCCATGGAAGATGACTTTTGCTCTCTCAGGTCCTACATTGCTGCCTACATCTTCTCCAGGAATCATTTCGGAATGGACCTTTGAAGTTCTCAAGAGGTATAGGATCCCCTACATTTCTGTATTGTAAGAACAAATCTGTCCCTGCTCTTCTGAAAAGTTAGATTGAGTGAACAGTGTATTGTTAGGGTTAATATCATGTTCGATTTGGGTTAGGAATCATTCTACTGGATGAATAATGATATTGGTAGCCTGCGATATTTATAAGAACATAGAGGTTAAATATATGTATGAAAACAGAAATTAAAGTAAGATTTGAATCCCAGAAGGGCATTGGGACCTTGATTGGGATATTTAGCTTTGAATTACTATCTGCAAAGATGTCTCATATAAATAAATATACAATGGCAGAGGAACTTGAACGTTGGATGATTGAATGTGGAAGAGAACATCCAGTCAAAAGGCAGAGTCAGTAGGATTAGGAAGATAGTCGTTAGGTTTAGCAAGTAGAGTTAGTATAGGATATTCAACAAAAGTTCTTTAGCAATATTTTTTCCGGTAGAGAGTGAATGTAAATGTCAGCACATATGAAGAGTAAGACACAATGATGAACTGGGGAACATATATAGGAAAGCAGATATCAATAAAGACATTAGGAAATCAGGCAAAGTATAAATTGAGTGATAGGATTAGACATTTTCAACAGGGTTGAGATTGAATATATAATCATTGGAAGAAACAAATATGTAGTCACCAATAGGATTGACATTTGAGAGCATTAGGAAACTTGGACATTGATGTTGTTAGTAATCAATGTTCACTTTCAATTTAGGCTTTGGTGCAATCCTAAGTGGGACATTTGCATTTTGTTTCCAGTATATTACTGTGATAAAATGTATATGTAGATCAGGTGACATGATTATTTCTTCCACCATTTCTGCGAGCAATATTTTGAAGACGTATAAATTAGTATTGGGGGTACAAAGAGGTGTACCCTGTTTCTATGAATATAGAGATAATGTATGAATAGACATTACTGTGAATAAATAATATAACTGGTTCCACTTTAAATAATGGATTGAATTGATATCTGAAAATATATAAGAAATCTTATATTGATATACAATCATTGATTCCAACCACTTATACACCTAATGTTAATATTAGAGTTTTGGTTTATCATGAAGTTTGTTTGAGTTTTGCTTCAAAAGTGATTATGGAAATGGAAAATAATGTGTTTGGAAAGAAGTCTCATGAAAAGACCAGTCAAGGAACACCGAGGAATTCATGAGTTCTGACGCAGGAAGTGATTGAAATTGAAAAAAAAGGCGATAAATTTGCTAACTTGTGAATGAAATATATATCCTATGATGTGAATAAACTGAAGAAATAGTAATGTACCAGTGTTAAATAAAAATGAACATCAAAATACAAATCTTGTTCCATATAAATCTACTTGCATTGATGTTAATCTGGGACAGTTACTGTAGAAATATTATGATGCGTGTGCAGATTCACAGAAGTTATTTTTCTGTTTTTTCAAATTTTTATTGTTGGTTGTTCAAAACATTACCTAGTTCTTGATATATCATATTTCACAATTTGATTCAAGTGGGTTATGAATTGCCATTTTTACCCCGTATACAGATTGCAGAATCACATCAGCTACACATCCATTGATTTACATATTGCCATACTAGTGTCTGTTGTATTCTGCTGCCTTTCCTAACTTCTAGTATCCCCCCTCCCCTCCCTTCCCCCTCCCATCTTCTCTCTGTACCCCTCTACTGTAATTCATTACTCCCCCTTGTATTATTTTTCCCTTTCCCCTAACTTCCTCTTCCTGAGGGTCTTCTTCCATTTTCATGCAATTTTCATTCGCTCTTCCTTTCCCTCCCACGTCTCATCCATATTTAATGTTAATCTTCTTCTCATGCTCTTCATCCCTACTGTATTCTTAGTTACTCTCCTTATATAAAAGAAGACATTTGGCATTTGTTATTTAGGGATTGGCTAGCTTCACTTAGCATAATCTGCTCTAATGCCATGCATTTTCCTGCAAATTCTTTTATTTTTGTCATTTTTTAATGCAGAGTAATACTCCATTATGTATAAATGGCACATTTTTTATGCATTCATCTTTTGAAGGGCATCTAGGTTGGTTTCACAGTCTTGCTATTGTGAATTGTGCTGCTATGAACATCGATGTAGCAGTATCCCTGTAGCATGCTCATTTTAGGTCTTTGGGGAATAGACCGAGAAGGGGATTAGCTGGGTCAAATGGTGGTTCCATTCCCAGCTTTCCACGAAATTTCCATACTGCTTTCCAAATTGGCTGCACCAATTTGCAGTCGCACTAGCAATGTACAAGTGTACCATTTTCCCCCATCCTCGCCAGCACTTGTTGTTGTTTGACTTCATAATGGCTGCCAATCTTACTGGAGTGAGATGGTATCATAGGGTGGTATTTATTTGCATTTCTCTGACTGCTAGAGATGGTGAGCATTTTTTCATGTACTTGTTGATCGATTGTATGTCCTCCTATAAGAAGTGTCTGTTCAGGTCCTTGGCCCATTGGTTGATTGGGTTATTTGTTATCTTATTCTCTAATTTTTTGAATTCTTTGTATACTCTGGATACACTTACTCTTTAAGTGTGAGGAGTAAAGATTAGTTCCCAGGATGTAGGCTCCCTCTTTACATCTTTTATCGTTTCTTTTGCTGAGAAAAAACTTTTCAGTTTGAGTAAGTCCCATTTGTTAATTGTAGTTATTAACTACTGTGCTATGGGTGTCCTATTGAGTTATTTGGAGACAGACACCACAGTATGTAGATCATAGCCAACTTTTTATTCTATCAGATTCCGTGTCTCTGATTTGATATCTAGCTCCGTGATGCATTTTGAGTTAACTTTTGTGCATGGCGAGAGAAAGGGATTCAGTTTCATTTTGTTGCATATGAATTTCCAGTTTTCCCAGAACCATTTGTTGAAGATGCTGTCGTTCCTCCATTGCATTCTAGCCTCTTTAAAAGTATAAGATAGTTGTAGTTTTGTGGATTGGTTTCTGTGTCCTCTATTCTGTACCATTGGTCCACCCACCTGTTTTGGTACCAGTACCATGCTGTTTTTGTTACTATTGCTCTGTAGTATAGTTTGAAGTCTGGTATCGCTATACCACCTGATTCACACTTCCAGCTTAGCATTGTTTTTGCTATTCTGGGTCTTTTATTTTTCCATATGAATTTCATGATTGCTTTCTCTATTTCTAGAAGAAATGCCATTGGGATTTTGATTGGCATTGCATTAAACCTTTAGAGAACTTTTGGTAATATCGCCATTTTGATGATGTTAGTTCTGCCTATCCATGAACAGGGTATATTTTTCCATCTTTTAAGATCTTCTATTTCTCTCTTTAGGGTTCTGTAGTTTTCTTTGTATAAGTCTTTCACTTCTTTTGTTAATTTGATTCCCATGTATTTTATTTTTTATGAGGATATTGTGAATGGAGTGGTTGTCCTCATTTCCATTTCAGAGGATTTGTCACTGATATACAGGAATGCCTTTGATTTATGCATGTTGATTTTATATCCTGCCACTTTGCTGAATTCATTTATTAGCTCTAATAAATTCTTTGTAGACCCTTTGGGTCTGGTAGGTATAGAATCATGTCTCCTGCAAATAGTGATAATTTAAGTTCTTCTTTTCTTATTTTTGTGCCTTTAATTTCTTTCATCTGTCTAATTGCTCTGTCCAGTGTTTCCAGAACTATGTTGAACGGAAGTGGTGAGAGAGGGCATCCCTGTCTTCTTCCAGATTTTAGAGGGAATGCCTTCAATTTTTCTCCATTCAGAATGATGCTAGCTTGAGGCTTAGAATAGATTGCTTTCACAATATTGACGGATGTTCCTGTTATTCCTAGTTTTTCTAGAGTTTTGAACATAAAGGGATGCTGTACTTTGTCGAATGCTTTTTCCGCATCTATTGAGATGATCATATGGTTCTTATTTTTAAGTCTACTGATGTGATGAATAACATTTATTGATTTCTGTATATTGAACCAGTCTTGCATCCCAGGGATGAATCCTACTTGATCATGGTGCACAATTTTCTTGATATATTTTTGTAACCAATTTATCAAAATTTTATTGAGGATTTTTGCATTTTTCCTAAAATAGCTTGAAAAGTATTGGTATTAATTCCTTTTTAAAGGTTTTGTAAAACTCTTCTCTATATCCATCCGGTCTTGGGCTTTTCTTAGTTGGTAGTCTTTTGATGGTTTATTCTATTTCCTCAATTGATATTGGTCTGTTTAGGTTTTCTATATCCTCCTGACTCAATCTGGGCAGATCTTATGACTTAAGAAATGTATCGATGCTTTCACTATTTTCTATTTTATTGGAGTATAAGAATTCAAAAAAATGTATGATTATCTTCTGTATTTCTGAAGTGTCTCTTGTGATATTGCCTTTTTCATCCCGTATGCTAGTAATTTGAGTTCTCTTTCTTCTTCTCTTTATTAGCATGGCTAAGGGTCTGTTGATTTTATTTATTTTTTCAAAGAACCAACTTGTAGTTTTGTCAATTTTTTAAATTGGTTCTTTTGTTTCGATTTCTTTAATTTCAGCTCTGATTTCAATTATTTCTTGCCTTCTACTTTTTTTGCAGTTGTTTTGCTCTTCTTTTTCTAGGATTATGAGATGAATTATGAGATCATTTATTTGTTTTTTTTTTAAAGTAATTAACTTCAAGCAATGAATTTTCCTCTTAGAACTGCTTACAATGTGTCCCATAGATTCCAATATGTTGTGTCTGTGTTTTCATTTATCTCTAAGAATTTTTTAATTTTCTTTTTGATGTCTTCTATAACCCATTGATCATTCAGTTACCTATTGTTCATTCTCCAAGTGATGAATAATTTTTCCTTCCTTCTTTTATCGTTGTTTTTTAGTTTCATTCCATTATGATCAGATAAGATGCATGGTATTATCTCTACTCCTTTATATTGTCTAAGAGTTGCCCTGTGACATAATATATGATCTATTTTTTGAGAAGGATCCATGTGGTTCTGAGAAAAAAGTGTAACTGCTTGATGTTGGGTGGTATATTCTATATATGTCAATTAAGTCTAGGTTGTTATTTGTTCCCTTGAGCAGTATGTAGTGTCCCTCTTTATCCCTTTTGATTAACTTTGGCTTGAAATCTGTTTTATTTGATATGAGAATGAACACTCCTGCTTGTTTCCGAAGTCCATATGAGTGATATGATATTTCCAACCTTTCACGATCAGTCTATGTATGTCTTTTCCTATCAAATGAGTCTCCTTTAGGCAGCATATTGTTGGTTCTTTTTTTGTGATCCATTCTACTAGCCTGTGTCTTTTAATTGGTGAGTTTAAGCCATTAAGATTTAGGGTTATTATTGAGATATGTGTTGTTCTTACAGCCATATTTGTTTATTTATGTTAGTAAATATGGTTCGTTTTCGTCATTGATTATTTCCCCCCTTTACTGTCCTACATCCTACTGTTGGTTTTCATTGATATTTTCCATTTCCTCTTCCTGTAATGTTTTTCTGAGGATGTTTAGAAGAAATGGTTTTCTAGCTGCAAATTCTTTTACCTTTTTTTTTTTTCGTGGAAGTTTTTAATTTCATCTTCCATCCTGAAGCTTAATTTTGCTGGATACATGCTTCTTGATTGGAATTTCTTTTCAGTGTTTGAAATATGTTGTTCCAGGATCTCCTAGCTTTCAGAGTCTGTGTTGAATGATCAGCACATTTTTCCCCTATATATTTATATTGCTCTTGTATAGTGGAAAAGTCTCCATTGCAGGTGCGGTTGGCGGCTGTGCTGCTCCTCCAATTGCGGTGATCTGTCTACCATGCTAACCGGCCACTGGGCCTGTTGTGCCGGTCGGGCGCAGGTCTGCCTACCTTGCAGCCATGGGTGGCAGCTGTGCTCTCCCCCTCCTCCAATTGGTGAGATGTATTTACCACACCCTCGAACTCCTGGGCTTCTTCTGCCAGTCTGTTGCAAGTCTGCCTACCTTCAGTCATGGCCTGCGGCTCTTCTCTGCACTTACTAAAATGGGGGTGACGTGTCTACCACACCAGCGCGTCACTCTGCCTGTCCTGGGCGCGTGTGGCAGCTCTGCTCTTCCCCTACTCCAATTGGGGTGATTTGACTACCGGTGGGCCTCTGAGCCTGTTCCGGACGTGGGCGGAAGCTCTGCTCTGCCCCTATTCCAATTGGGATGACGTGTCTACCATGCCGGCAGGCGGTTGGCCCTGTTCCCTCAGTCGGTCACAGGTCTGCCTACCTTGCAGGCACGGGCGGCGGCTCTGCTCTGCCCCTACTCCAATTGGAGTGTTATGACTACCACGGCGGCAGGTCTCAGGGCCTGTTCCGGGAGCAGGCAGTGGCTCTGCTCGGACCCTACTCCAATTAGGGTAACACATCTACCATGCCGGCAGGCCGCTGGGCCTGATCCGCCAGTCGTTTGCAGGTCTGCCTACCTTTCAAGCAAGGGTGGTGGAGCTGCTCTGCCTCTCCTCCAATTGATGTGACGTGGTTACCACGCCTGCGGACCACTGGGCCTCTTCTGCAGGTCGGTCGCAAGTCTGCCTACCTTTCGGGCCCGGGAGGCAGATCTGCACTGCCTCTACTCCAATTGGGGTGACGTGACTACCATGCCAGCGGGTCGTTGGGCTTATTCCAGATGCGGGCGGTGGCTCTGATCGGGCCCTACTCTAATTGGGGTGATGTGACTACAACGCCTGCGGTTCGCTTGTCCTGTTCCGGGCACAGGCGGCAGTTCTGCTCTGCCCTTAGTCCAATTGGGGTGATGTGACTACCACGCCGCTGGGTCACTGGGCCTGATCCGGGCACGGGCGGCGGCTTTGCTCTGCCCTTCTGGCTTGATGACAAAGTGAGAGAGACTCGGGTGTTTGTGACTCACTTTCTTTACCAGGAGACCAACTGTTTCTGTTGCTGCTGGTATCAATGAAGTTACCTCCCCGGCCGCTTTCTGACATCAGATCTCTGCCATGTTGGTATCCCATGTGAATGGCAGCATTTCATTCCCTTTGCCAGGTTACCAAAGCAACGGGTGAGTCCTGACCGGCCCTCACAAGCCCTGTCTCAATCCTGTTGCCACTGCTTATGAAGGCTCGGTTGGTATTTAACTCCACAGTATTCAGCAGGACCCAGACTGAAAAGCAGTTTCCACAGGTTCTTTAGCCCTGTGCCAGAGCAGTTCCGGGACCCGGAAATCAGCTGCTCCGGGTTAGGTGTATGTTCTGATAGGAGCAGGCTCCAAGAAGTAATTTCCTTGGGTTCTTTAGCACTGAGCCTTAGTAATTTGTCTGCAAGATGCAGGCGAATGGCAGCCAGAAATTACCTATTCTATATCTGAATGAGCTGCAATCAGTCGAAAACAGGGATGGTGATGTCAGCTCTCCAAGATGGTGGCCGCTGGCTTCCTCTGTGGTCTGACCGGTGTGCAGAACTGAATTGGACAGCTTCTTTCCCCAGTCTCAAACCCAGAATTCAGCAGTGAGCACAGTGACTGCGCAGCTGGCAGGAGCCCGCAGAATCCACAGCACTGTATATTTGCGTTGCTATCTTGTCGTTTCCCAGTGGGCACCGCAGACTCTAGCCGCGGGGCAATTTGTTGAATAAGCAGCGTGACCCTCCGTGCAGAAAAATCGCTCGCATTTGAGCCCCCGTAGCTGGTCCTCGTGCGATAGAAATCCTTCCTCTAGGTTCTGGAGGACCCCAATTTTGCTGGAAATTATTAACAAGATAGCTTTTAACCGTTCTAACTCGTCATTCTTCCACAAAGTGACGCAGTACACGGGGGTGATGAACTCCCTTAGCTGCCATCATATGATCCCCTGAAGTTAGTTTTCTATACTAGGAAACAAATAGGTATTTCAGGTGGATGAATATTTCTGAGAATAATCTTGTGAAAATTGGATTATAAATCCACATACATGAATATGAATGAATTTATTGAGTGTATAATAAGACACATATATTTCATATTTTGAAAAATCAGGAGAGTGAATATATATATATATATATATATATATATATATATATATATATATATATATATACACACACACACACACACAGACATTAAAAATTAGCATTATGTATGCCAATCAAATTCACGATGAAATAAATATCGTGCACAGATCCAAAAATATTTGTTTTACTGAACATGGATTTATTTTGTTCAACTAGGAAGCTCACCCATAGGTTGAATTTTCAGTTCCAACAGAGTTTAGGAGGAGTGATCTCTTCTTACAATTTGTATCTGCGAAATCAGGTACCTCACAAATATGTACGTTTGATACCATGTAGGATTCTATATGTGCATATAAAAATACATGTGCTGAATAGGCTACAGAGAAAGGGAGACAGGAATTCAAATTTTTGTTAACTTTAAAACCACATTGAGAACCATTTCAATTAAAAAATGACTAAATTTATAACACCAACACTTTATCATGCAAAAGGCAAGTCCAACTATACACCATGCCTCCTCTGAACTGCTTGTATTTCTATTCTGTTTCGGTTATTTTTCTCCATTTTATTAGGATTAGTAGTCAGAGATTAGTAGGGTATGGGTTATTATCAGGGATAAAGTATTTTGAATAGAAAATAGGAAAATGAATTCAATGTATATGCAAATATGTGCTACACAAAAATCTTCCAACTCTCATCCACAACAATGCCTTGACATTACTTCGTGCAAAGTAAGACACAATTAAAGGAGAAGAGTTAGAAAATCTGTGAATACATATGTGGAATGGAAAATGCTCAGGAGTTCACAACCTTGGAGATGGTAGAGGAGTTTCCAAAAGTAAGGGACACGGTAAACACTCCACAAACATGGAGCTCTGCTGGCCTAAAGACTTTGGGAAACTGCCTCTGCAGTTGAAATATATGTTGTTTCAGGGGATTTTGCTTCGTTTCTAGTAAGACCATCAAAGGTGGGTCTGCATCTATGTGACCTGGATGACATGGTTTCTTATTTCCCAATAATCATGAGGCAGCAGTGTGGAAATTTCTCTTTGTAGGTAAACTGTGGCCACTGGGGGCTAAGTGTCTCCTCATGTGAACTGTAAAGCCATGTGGTACTAATCCACTCTTCGTGGTGTTTCTTTATGCTGCACTGGGAGTTTGGTATTTGCTTCATGAAATACAAGGAGTTCCACAGGAACAAAGTGATGGAGGGAGTTCTGTCACTTGTGGTGGTTCAGGGTCTGCAGGAGAATGCACCAACCAGGCTTCTAACCCACAGAGCTTACACCATTCACCACAGCAACCTGATTCTGAACATTGCCCCGAAACCTCTCCATATAACAAGGTGCTTTTAAATACAAGGATCTGCTAGATGCAAAATGTCAGTCACAAGTCATTTGAAAGCCAATGGCAGATAAACACGGTTTCACCACAGATGTTTTATCTCACACCTACCCACCACTGCTGTAGGCCAACTACTCAGCAGGCTCCAACTTACTGGCATCTCTCTTCTACACTATTTTCATGAAACCAAGTAAGTCAAGGCACTGTCTGGAATACTCATGATCAGCAACAGGAATCCAATGTTTCTCCAGTGCCACCTAGTCATGGGAATTTCAAAAATTTCATGGTATTTATCTAGCCATTTTTCAAGGATGAAGTTGGAGGCACTGTGCGTTTCAAATCATTCAGGAACCATTAAATGGAGAGGAAGCTCATTTCAGTGAATGATCTGGAGAACTATCACAGGCAAGGCTTCCCAAAGATTGGCCAAAAGGTCACATGAGGCCAGGCCATTTGAGGTCTACAATGTGAGGTCCATGTGTGTTTTGACTCTCAACTATGGTTGCCAAGTCTTTCAGAATAAAATCATGTGATATCCTGGCTGAGATTCCCTGTGCTCTGTGGAAATCTACCCTGGGCCTAAATCTCAGTTTCCAAGGGTGACTCTCATGTGTGGCCTCCTAAAATCCCAACACAATTCAGGGCAATACTTCTCTGAGATCAGTTCCGGAACTCAGACTCTAAGGGGAATTGCACCAGAGTTCAAGCCCAGGTGGAACCAGAAATCTGTTCCAACCGCCACACAAATGACCACAATTAAAAACAAAACACTCCCACATGGCCCTCATCTTCTTCCATATAGACACTAATAATAACCTCTGGCTGGAGGTTTCCATGAGGGGCACAGTCCAACACAGTGTCTAAAATAAGCACCCTTGCACCTCATTTTTCACAACTCAGGGTTGCCTGGAAACCCTTCCTTTTAACCGGGAATAATCAAATACCCTGTCATTAATACTGCTCCACTTCTTCAATTTGAAGACTACTGACTATGGGATTTAGATTCTTTATGTGAACTGGAGTCGTGAGAAATCCCAAGAACCTATGGGCTAGCCTTTGCAGGGTTTGAAGAACTCATTTGATGCAAAGAATCCCTATTCTCACTTGATGGAGGTCAGGAACCTTAAAGAGGATGTCGAGAAACTTCATCCACAATGAATGCTTTTTGGAAATTTTGGATTTGGGTGCACACATGGAATCTTTCATCAGGTGGTGAGAATCTAAGCCACAGTCTCACACAGGGCCAAAAAGCTGATTCATACACATCCCTTTCCAAAGCAATTAAGCAAAGAGCCACAGGTGATGCCCATTTATTTCCATTTGAAACATGCTTTCTTCAGGCTTCACAAGGGGTGGCCTGAGGCAAAGACCTTCCTGACATTCAGGGCAGTAGAAGAATAGGTAAGCAAATGGCCCAAACACTGTTTCTCCACTGAGAATTTCCTGGTCACACTGATATCTGAGTATTCAGAGATGCTAGAAATTCCCATCAGCTATCCAGTACATGGCCATGTCACAGAGCTTGGAGGTGGTACATTGTTTGGACACAAAATCATGAGCCTATTCTGGAGAGTGGCCATAACTCAGGAAGAAAACAGAAACTTAGGAAGATAGTAGGTGTTGCCCATTGATAAGGGAAGTCACAGTCCATTCATCAATTCTGCTGAATGAATGCTGGTAAGCTTTCTACTAGACAGGACACATCTATTGATGCATTCTCATTTGTAATGTCTACAGCCATGGACACAGTGGGATACACAGACAGAGAAATAATCGCCTTGTCATACTACTTACTAGAAACATTTCATTTCAAACCAAACAAACCGCCTTTTCTACCTATTCTCAAAACATCAGACAAAACCACAAACCCACACCCACACCCACAAAGTCACCTTCTTCCCCCAAAAAGGTCTGTGACTATCCCAAGTGTCCTCTGACTGGTGGGCCATACTGTGTTCCCCCGAAATAGCCTGTCCTGTCTCAGATCTGGTCTCCTTGGTCAACATTGTTAAGTTGTCAGGAGCCAATGGTGAGCCACTTACCTGCTTTCTCAAGAAAGGCCACTCTTCAGAGCTTTCCTGGCATTTGGCCATCCTCACATCAGCAGGTACCAAGAAAGACTTACTCTGTCTTTGGTAAATCCAAACATTTGAGAGCACTAGGCCTGGGTCTGGGACAGGATTTCATTGCCTTGCCTCCTGGATCCCAAGTTCAGGGAGTTCCATCACCAAGGATGTGAGGTGAGGTCACTTCTTTCAGGAACTGAATGATGTCACTGCCTTGGCAACCACGTTGTCCTAACAGTTGCTTCCAAGGGTCCCATGAAATGGAGGCTGCCCCTACTTCCTGTGACACTTTCACATGTTAGAATGGTATATCAACCATAGGCACCCAGGAACAGCTCTCCACACAGGCCTGGTTTGGTCCTTCTTCTCTACATTAAGAAGAGAGTGGCTGATTCAGACACATCCCTTCATTCTGACCAGGTTTTTTGCAATGAAAGATGACTTTTGCTCTCTAAGTTATTTCATAGCTGCCTACAACTTCTCCAGGTATATTTTCTGCATGGACCTTTGATGTTCTCAGCAGTTGGAATATCCCCTACATTCCTGTATTGTAAGACCAACTCTGTCCCTGCTCTTCTGTAAAGTTAGATTGAGGGAACAGTGTATGTTTAGTGTTAATAACAGGTTCGATGTGGTTTAGGAATCATTCTGCTGCATGAATAATGGTATTGGGAACCTGTGATATTTACAAGAATATATAGGTGAAATATAAGTATGAAAACATAAATCTAGGTAAGATTTGAAGCCCAGAAGGGCATTGGGCCCTTGATTGCGATACTTAGCTTTGATTTATTTTGTACACTGATGTCTCAGATAAATCGATATACAATTGCATAGGACCTTGTACCTTGGATAATTGATTGTCAAATAGAACTTCCAGTCAAAAAGTGACAGTCGATAGGATTAGGAAGATATTTGGTAAGTTTAGAAAGGAGAGTGATTATAGGATTTGGACCAAAATTTCTTTAGCTCTAGGGTTTAAGGTAGAGTGAATGTAAATGTCAGCACATGTGAAGAGTCAGTCACAATGATGAACTCTAGAAAATATGTAGGAAAGCACATATCAATAGAGACATTAGGAATTCTGGCAAATTATATTCGGTAGTGAAAGGTTAATAAAATTAGTACTTGTCACTTCCTGTTTTTCTGTATGCTTAACAAAACACTGTTGAAATCTTGAGAACTGTTTGCTAATCTTATTTCCAGAATGTGCTGTCCCCAACTGCCAAACTGCAGAATGTACTCCATCACCCGGTTGCACGAAAACCGCTCACTCGCCCGGACCCATCAACAAACTTCCCCCCCTGCCCTCTCCAAGGAAAGTATATAAGCTCTGCTTAAGCTGTTCTCAGGGCTCTCTGCTATATTCAAGTGAGCTCTGAGCCCCAGCATGCTGGACACCCAATAAACCCTTTGTTTCGGCATCAGACAGTCTCTTGGTGGTCTCTTTCCCTGATTGTCACTGGACCTTTACATATGGAGGTTTCACCGAGATCCAGAAGCGGCGGACGAGAGACCCCAACAGACTCCTCTCGGGATAAGAAAGGCGCCTCTTTCTGGTTTCAGGTTTCAGGTCAGGGCTTGGCAAAATGGATGTCGATGAAGAGCGTGCGCTCTCTCTGACGGTGGCTGACAGTCATGTCACAGAGCCACAGGCCACGTCCCTGGGGGACGCCACAGAGGACTTGGGAAATCGAGGAACAATAGTCTCCATGACTCAGTGATATTTTGTTTCAGATTTGGTATTGCCAGCCCATCGGGTATTTCCTACTACTCAGTCCTGGTCTCAGTGTTGGACGTCCATATCCTTTCTTTATTGTCTTGTCTTGTCTGTGTCATGTGTTGTTGCTTTTACTATTTGTGTATCTTTCATTATGGGACAGAGCACTTGAATGCCTCTGTCCCTGACCCTTGATCACTGCACAAAAGTTCGCTTAAGGGCTCAGAATCTTTCTTTTTCAGGAAAACGCTGGACATGGCAGACTCTCTGTTCCTCAGAATGGCTCACCATTGGATTTGGATTGCCCCTAGAAGAATCTTTCTACTTCCCAATAATTTAAAAAGTCAAAGATATTGTCTTTCATCCAGGGCCACACAGATACCTGTGAAGATGGCCACTGCCTATCAACCTGGGGACGAGGGGAATCAACATCGATATCAAGAAAGAGACTTTGTCTACATAAGAAGACATCAGGTGTCATCCCTGGAGCCCCGCTGGAAAGGACCATAGCAGGTGCTAATTATAACACCTACAGCAGTAAGTTAGACAGAATCTCTTCCTGGATCCATAGCTCTCATCTCAACCATGCGCCCTGTCCAGACTCTGGCTGGAAACTGTAAAAGACTGGTAACACTTTCAAATTGTGTATTTGCCATGTGGATAAGGCTATAGACTCTACCCTTGACCACCAGTAGTCCTAACCCTCATCAGCCCGTTCAGCAGCGATGGCTGATCAAAAATCATACTGGACAAGAAGTATGGTCTATCTCACATACAGCCTACTTAGGGACCTGGTGGCCATCTCTCCACACAGATACTTGTCAGCTGGCTATACGTCTTTCCTATTGGTATATCCCTGATGAAGTGGATCCCACTAAAATTTCATTAAATCCCATCCATACCATAGATAAAGGAAACAAACATTATGGATGTAGGGACATGGGAGCCAGATGCAGGTTGGCTAGCCTAGATTACTATGCTTGCCCGGAGGACTATCAAAGCCACAAACAGTCATTGCTGTGTTGGGGGAAAGCCGACTTCTTCTGTAAGTCATAGGGATGTGAGCATACACGGACTGCCTGATGGAACCCAAACTCCTCATCAACTTCTGTACAGAGCAATGGACATAATACCAATTAGATAACCAAAACCGAATGCCCCCAGAGGGGTCTCTAGATCCTCAAATTCTGTGTGACCTTTTTAACTTCTGAAAGTGCTCAAAAGTGTGAAAGGAGATTCCCCTACGTGGAGGCCTTTTCTCTCCTTTGCTCACATCCTGAACTATGCTTCTCCAATAGATCCTCACCCTCAGTCTTCTGCTCCAGACTCTCTGCTCTCACTCTCACCTTAGCAACCTGATTTCTCCCCTCCAATTAATAGATCAAAAACCCAAACCTCTGCCTTTTCCCAGACCATTGCCCCCTTGTTGAGGTAGTAGGTACTGAGGTACACCTCAACCCACTCACTCCTCTCTTCTCCTGTAATTACCCTCACCTGGTTCCACCAGGTCCTCTTACCAGCTAACACAAAGCTCAAACCAGCTGAGGAGAGCCCTCAGACCCTTATCGAAGATGTAATGTAAATGGCCATTAAAGTTGCTTTGTCATCACTGAAAACAGGTTACTAAGTATTTAAAGTCCCTCTAAGGCTTTTTGGGATACTAACACCCATCTTCCCCTCTGCTCTACCTGTTCTACTTCTCAAGATTTAGTTGCTAGAAAAATCCCAAACCCCTTTCCCATTATTCTTTTGCATCTCTCCTACCTCATTCTCAGATCCCCAGAGCTGCTCACAGCCACGCATTCCCCGTCTTCCTTCTCTGTACCAGGCCCACAGAAAAGTCTTAACTGACCTTCTCCAGAAATCTTCAACATAGCTGAATTTAGGACTTTCAGCAAAAGAGTCTCTATAAAAGATTTTTAAGTACATAAACTTCCTCTTTTTGTGTTTCCTTGTTCTACTTGGCCACTGGCTAAAAATATCAGCACTCCTAAGCTAGACACTCCCTTACTAGTTTTTCACAAAATATGTGAACAAGGCCTCTGGCATTGAGCTGGGGCTTCACAGAGATGGCTACAATTGTAAGATAAAGAAGTTACCAACTGGGATCCATGGTAACAGTTGGCAGGGGGAAAAAATAAAGGGAATTAAAAGCTCTCCCTGACCCAGGTGTCCTTGAAAATTTAACTTGCCCAGAACAGAGGAAAAAACAGAAGAAAAACTGCTTTTTGTGAACTTCTGCAAGCTGTGAACTTCTGAGCCCCTTCCCTTACATGTTGGGTACAAAATTCTGAAACTACCTTAACTTTCGGTTCCCGGGATTTAATTGATTAAAACAGAAGTAATTCCCTCTGAATCTGGTTGCAAACAAATAGGACTTTTTCCCTGTCTTTGGTACTATCTTAGGTGCCTTGCCTTGTCTGTCCCTACAACAGTATAATTCTATATACTTAAACATTGTTTATGTTTTCATGAAATGTTCAACAGATGTGATTAATTGTGTAATTGAGCAAATGTTTCCCAGAGTGCTCTATCATGACGCAGGGTCATTTGAAGATCAAATAGGGGGCCATAAAACCTGGTTCCAATGGGAACATATATCCCTCACTTTAGCTATCCTATTAGGAATACGTGTTGCTGCAGGGGTGGGCAGAAGAACCACTGCCTTGGTCCATGGTACACAACAAATGACCCAAATAGAAGCAGCAATAGACCAAAACTTAAAGATATTAGAAACCTCCATCACAGCATTGCAGGAATCTTTATCCTCTCTCTCTGAAGTTGTTTTACAGAACAGTCTAGGATTGGACCTCCTCTTCATGAGACAAGAGGTCCTTTGTTTTGCATTGATGGAAGAATGTTGTTTTTATGCCTACCATACTGGAGTTGTAAAAAAAATCTATGAGTAAATTAAAAAGACGACTTGAAGAGCGTCAACGAGAGAAAGAGGCCTAAAAATGGTGGTTTGAATCTTGGTTCACAAAGTCCCCCTGGTTAACTACGCATTTATCAACCCTGGCCGGTCCAATAATAATCCTCATATTATTGCTAATTATAAAACCCTGTTTGCTCAACCATGTAATTTATTTTCTCCAAGCTCAAATTGGACAAGTTAAACCTATGGTAATACCCCACTAGCAGACATATAATGTGACACCCCCCAATAATCACTTTTACGATTAAAAGTAGCCAGAAGAAGAAGTGGGGAATGAAAGGTTAACAAAATATATACTTGTCACTTCCTGGTTTTCTGTACGCTTAACAAAACACTGTTGAAATCTTGAGAAATGTTTGCCAATCTTGTTCCCAGAATGTGCTGTCCCCAACTGCCAAACTGTACTCCCTCACCGGGTTGGATGCAAACTGCCCACTCGCCCTGACACATCAATAAACTTCCCTCCCTGCGCTCGAAAAAACAAGTATATAAGCTCTGCTTAAGCTGTTCTCAGGGCTCTCTACTCGATTCAAGTGAGCTCTGAGCCCCAGCATGCTGGACCCCCAATAAACCTTTTGCTGTTACATGAGATAGACTCTTGGTGGTCTCTTCTTCCAACGCTCGCCCGACCGTTACTTGGATGATTGAATGTAGAAGAGAACATCCAGTCAAAAAGAGATAGTTGGTAGGATTAGGAATATCGTCTGTAGGTTTAGGAAGAAGAGTGAGAATTTGATTTGGACCAAAAGTTCTTTAGCAATAGGGTTTCGGTTAGAGAGTGAATGTAAATGTCAGCACATGTGAAGAATGAGTCACAATGATGAACTGGGGGAAATATGTAGGAAAGCAGATACCAATAGAGACATTAGGAAATCAGGCAAAGTATAAAGTGAGTGATAGGATTAGACATTATCAACAGGGTTGTGTTTCAATATATAATCTTAGGAAGAAACAAATATGTAATCACCAATTAGATTGACATTGGAGAGCATTAGGCAACGTGGACATGGATGTTTTTAGTAATCCAGGTTCACTTTCTATTTATCATTTGGTACAGTCATAAGTGTGACTTTTGCATTTTGTGTTCAGAATATTGCTGTGATAAAATGTATATGTAGATTAGGTGACATGAGTATTTCTTCTACCATTTCTGGGAGCAATATTTTGAAGACGTATAAATTAGTATTGGGGGTACAAAGAGGTGTACACTGTGTCTATGAATATAGAAGTAATGCATGAATTAACAATACTGTGAATAAATAATTTAACTGATTCCACTTTAAATAATGGATTGATATAATTGATATCTGAAAATATATAAGAAATCTTATATTGATATAGAATCATTCATTACAATGAGTTATACATCTAATAGTAATATTAGGGTTATATTTTATCATGAAAGGTATGTGAGTTCTGCTTCAAAAGTGAGTATGGAAATGGAAAATAATGTGTTTGGAAAGAAGTCTCATGAAAAGACCAGTCAAGAAACATAGAGGAATGCATGTGTTCTGAAGTAGGAAGTGATTGAAAGTGAAACAAATGCAAATAATTGTGCTAACTTGTGGATGAAATACATATCCTTTGATTTGCATAAACTGAAGAAATAGTAAAGTACCAGTGTTTAATGAAAATGAACGTCAAAATATACAACATGTCCCATAGTAATCTACTTGGATTGATGTTAAACTGGGTTAGTTACTGTAGAAATATTAGGATTTGTATGCACCATTCACTGATGTTAGTTGTCCGTCCTGGAAAACAAATATGTATTTCAGGTGGATGAATATTTCTGAGAATAATCTTGTGAAAAGTTGATTATAAATCCACATACATAAATATGAATGAATTTAGGATGTGTAAAAGAAGACACATGTATTTCGTATTTTGAAAAATCTGGAGAGTGTGTGTATATATATATATATATATATATATATATATATATATATATACACACACACACACACACACACACACACACAGACACAGAGAGACATTAAAAAGTAGCAATATATATGCCAATCGAAATTCATGTTGAAATACATATCATCCACAGATCCAAAAATAGTTAATTTACTGAACATGGATTTGTGTATAATGTTGTTCAACTAGCAAGCTGCCCCATAGGTTAAATTTTCAGTTCCAACAGCATTTAGGAGGAGTGATCTTTTTTTCAAAATTTGTTTCTGCCAAGTCAGCCACATCACAAGAATGTACATGTGATACCAGCTAGGATTCTATATGTGAATATAAAAATACATGTGCTGAATAGGCTACAGACAAACGGAGACAGAAATTCACATATTTGTTAAATGTAAAAACACATGGAGATCTATGTCAACTAAAAATTGACTAGATTTATAACTCCTACCCTATATAATGCAAAAGGCAAATCCAACTATACACCATGCCTCCTCTGAACTGCTTGGATTTCTATTATGTTTGGGTTATTGTTCTCCATCATATTAGGATTAGTAGTCAGAGTCTAGTAGAGAATGGGTTAGTGTCAGGGATTCAGTATTTCAAATGGAAAATTGGAAAATGAATCCAATGTGTATGCAAATATGTGCTGCAAAAAAATCGTCCAACTCTCATCCACAACAATGCCTTGACATTACCTTCACCCCAATTAAGGCACAATTAGAGGAGAAGAGTTAGAAAATCTGTGAATATATATCAGTAGTGGAATATGCTCAGGAGTTCACAACTTTGGAGGTGGTAGAGCAGTTTCCAAAAGTAAGGGACAGGGTAAACACTCCACAAACATGGAGCTCTGTTGGCCTAAAGACTTCTTGAGAAACTGCCTCTGACTTTGGGCACTTGAAATATATGTTGTTGCCAGGAGCTTTAGCTTCCTTTGTAGTGAGACCATCAAAGCTGGGTCTGCATCTATATGACATAAAGGACTTGGTTTCTTATTTTTCAATGAAACTGAGGAAGCAGTGCTGATTTCTCTCTTTGTATGTAAACTGTGGCCACTGGGGGCTAAGTGTCGCCCCATGTGTTTGGTTAGGGTTAATAACAGATTCGATTTGGATTAGGAATCATTCTGAGCGATGAATAATGGTATTGGGAAAGTGCGATATTTTCAAGAATATATAGGTGAAATATAAGTATGAAAACAGAAATCTAGGTAAGATTTGAAGCCCAGAAGGGCATTGGGCCCTTGATTTGGATACTTAGCTTTGACTTACGTTCTGCACGAATGTCTTAAATAAATCCATATACAATGTCATAGGAACTTGTAAATTGGATGATTGAATGTCATGAAAATATCCAGTCAAAAAGCTATAGTCGGTAGGATTAGGAAGCGTGTCGGTAGGTTTAGAAAGAATAGTGATTATAGGTTTTGGAGGAAATGTTTTTAGCAATAGGGTTTCTGTTAGAGAGTGAATTTAAATGTCAGCACATGTGAAGAGTCAGTCACAATGATAAACTGGAAAAATATTTAGGAAAGCAGATATCAATATAGACATTAGGAAATCAGGCAAAGTATAAAGTGAGTGATAGGATTAGACATTTTCAACAGGCTTGAGGTTGAATATATAATCTTAGGAGGAAACAAATATATAGTCACCAATAGGATTGACATTTGAGAGCGGTAGCAACCTGGACAGAAATATTTTTAGTAATCCATGCTCACTTTTCATTTAGGCTTTGGTACAATCATAAGTGTTTTGATTGTATTTGTTTGCATTTTGTTTCCAGAATATTACTGTGATAACATGTATATGTAGATCAGGTCACATGAGTATTTATACCACCATTTCTGGGAGCAATATTGTGAGGACGTATAAGTTAGTACTGGGGTTACAAATACGTGTACCCTGTGTCTATGTATATAGAGATAATGCATGAATAGACCATACTGTGAATAAATAGTATAACTGGTTCCAAATTTAAATAATGGATTGAATTGATATCTGAAAATTTATAGGAAATCCTATATTGATATTTATATATACATTCATTAAAACCAAATATACATCTAATGGTAATATTAGGGTTATGGTTCATCATGAATGATGTGAGAGTTTTGCTTCAAAAGTGATTAGGGAAATCGAAAATAATGTTTGGAAAGAAATCTCATGAAAAGACCAGGCAAGAAACATGGAGTTATACATGTGTTCTGAAGCAGGAAGTGATTGAAACTGAAAAAAATACCTATAAATTTTCGAATTTGTGGATGAAATATATATCCTATGATGTGCATAAACTGAAGAAATCGCAATGTACCAGTGTTGAATAAAAATGAATTTCAAAATACACATCATGTCCCATAAGAATCTATTTGTGTTGATGTTAAACTGGGTAAGTTCCTGTAGAAATACAAGAATTTGTATGCACCATTCACTGAAGATAGTTCTCAGTACTAGCAAACAATTATGTATTTAAGGTGTGTGAATATTCCTGAGAATAATCTCGTGAAATTTGATTAAAAATACACATACATGAATATGAATTAATTTAGGGAGTGTATAATAAGACAAATATTTTATATTTTGAAAAATCAGGAGAGTATGTATACACACACACACACAAACACACACACACAGACTTTAAAATGTAAAAATATATATGCCAATCGAAATTCACCATGAAATATATATCATTCACAGATGAGAAATATTTATTTTACTGAACATGGATTTTTGTGTAAAGTTGTTCAACTAGGAAGCTCACCCATTGGTTGAATTTTCAGTTCCAGCAGCATTTAGGAAGAGTGAACTTTTCTAACAATTTGTATCTGCTAAGTGAGCCACCACACAAGAATGTACATGTGATTCCAGGTATGATTCTATATGTGCATATAAAATTACATGTGCTGAATAGGCTGCAGAGAAAGGGAGTCAGGTATTCAAACATTTGTTAACTTTAGAAATACATGGAGAACTATTTCAACACAAAATTGACTAGATTTATAACTCCTACTCTATAAAATGCAAAAGGCAAGTCCAACTATACAACATGCCTCCTCTAAACTGCTTATATTTCTATTCTGTTTCAGTTTTTATTCTCCATAATATTAGGATTAGTTGTCAGAGTCTAGTAATGTAGTGGTTAGTGTCAGGGATACAGTATTTCGAAAAAAAATTTGGAAAATGAATCCAATGTGTATGTAAATATATGCTACACAAAAATCTTCCCACTCTCATCCAGAAAAATGCCTTGACATTACCTTCACCCTAAGTAAGACACAATTACAGGAGAAGAATTAGAAAATCTGTGAATACATATATTCAATGGAAAATGCTCAGGAGTTCACAATCTTGGAGGTGGTAGAGGAGTTTCCAAAATAAGAGACAGGGTAAACACTCCACAAACTTGGAGCTCCGCTGGCCTAAAAACTTCTTGAGAAACTGCCTCTGAGTTCGGGCACTTGAAATATATGTTGTTTTCAGGAGCTTTAGCTTCTTTCTAGTGAGACCATCAAAGCTGGGTCTGCATCTATGTGACCTGGAGAACATGGCATCTTATTTTCCAATGAACATGAGGCAGCAGTGCTGGTTTCTCTCTTTGCAGGTAAACTGTGGCCACTGGGGGCTAAGTGTCTCCCCGTGTGGACTGTGAAGCAATTTGGTCATAATCCACTTTTCGTGGTGTTTCTTGCTGCTGCACTGGGAGTTTGGTATTTGCTTCATGAAATACAAGGAGTTCAACTGGGACACAGAGCTGGAAGGATTTCTGTCACGTGTGGTGGTTCAGTGTCTGCAGGAGAATGCACCAACCAGGCTTCTATCCACATAGCTTGCCCCCTTGACCATAGAAACCTGATTCTGAACATTGCCCTGAAACCTCTTCATATAATAAGATGCCTTTATATAGAAGGGTCTGCTGGCTGCACCATGTCAGTCACAAGGCATTTGGAATCCAATGGTAGATTCTCATGGCCGTACCACTGATGTTTTATCACACACCTGCCCACCACTGCTCTAGGACCACTACTCAACAGACTCCAACTTACTGGCATCTGTGTTCTACACCATGTTCAGGAAACCCAGTCAATCAAGGCACTGTCTGGTATACTCATGATCAGCAACAGGACATCCAAAGGTTCTCCAGTGCCACCTGGTCATGGGAATTTTAAAAATTTCATGATATTTATGTAACCATTCTCAAAGATGAAGTTGGAGGCATTGTGGGTTTCAATCATTCAGAAACCATTAAATTGTGAGGAAGCTCTTTTCAATGAAAGCTCTGGAGAACTCTCACAGGCAAGGCTTCCCAAATAGTTGCCAAATGGTCACTTGAAGCCAGGCCCAATGAGGTCTACAATGGGAGGTCCATGTGTGTTTGACTCTCAATTGTGGCTGCCAAGTCTTTCAGAATAAAATCATGTGGTTCTCTGACTGAGATTCCTAATGAACTGTGGAAAGACACCCTGGGACTAGATCTCAGTTTCCAATGGCGACTCTCATGCATGGCCTCCTAAAATCATAACACAATTCATGGCAATACTTCTCTTAGGTCAGTTCAAGAACTGAGCCTTTATGGGGAATCACACCAGAATTCAACCCAGGTGGAACCAGTCATCTCTCACAATTAAAACTTAAACACTCCCACATGACCCTGATCTTCTTCCATATAGACACTCATCATAACCTCTGGCAGGAAGTTTCCATGAGGGGCGCAGCCCAAGACAGTGTCCAAAATAAGCTGCCTTGCCCCTCATTTGCCTAAAGTCATGTTGGCCTGGACAGCCTTCCTATGAACCAGGAGTGATCAAATAGGCCTGCCATTAATACTGCTCCGCTTCTAAAATTTGAGGCCTACTGACTGTGGGGTTTAGATTCTTTTAGGGAATTGGAGGCATGAGAAAACACAAGCACTATGGGCAAGCCACGGCAGAGCTTTGAAGAAACCATTTGACTAAAAGGATCCCTATTCTTCCTTGATTAAAGTCAATACCCTAACAGAGGAAGGCAAGAGAGTTCATCCAAAATGACTGCTCTTTTTGCCATTTTGGTTTTGGATGCACATATGGGATTTTTCTTTAGATCCATCAGGTGCTTAGAATCTAAGCCACAGCCTCACACAGGGCCAAGAGGATGATTCAGACATATCCCTTTCCAAAGCAATTAAGCAAAGAGCCACAAGAGATGCACATTTATTTCCATTTGAAAACTCTTTTGTTCAGGCTTCCAAAAGTGTTGGCCTGAGGCAAACACCTTCCTGATATTCAGGGCAACAGAACAATATGTAAGCATAAGGCCCAAAGCAGGGTTTCTCCACTGAGGTATTCCTGGTCACACTGCTATCTGAGTTTTCTGAGATGCTCGCTATTCCCTTCAGCTATCCAGTACATGGCCATGTCACAGACCTTGGAGGTGGTACATATCTTTGACACAAAAACATGAGCCTATTCTTGAGAGTGACCAGAATTAAGGAAGAAATCAGGAACTTAGAAAGATTGTAGGTGTTGCCCATGGATAAGGCAAGCAGCACTCCATTCATAAATTGGGCAGGACGAATGCTGGGAATCTTTCTACTAGACAGGACACATCCATTGATGCATTCTCTTTTCTAATGTCTACAACCACTAACACAGTGGGATACACAGACATAGAAACACTCACATTGTCAAAGGACTTAGAAGAATCAGTTCATTTCAAACCAAACAAACCGCCTTTCCTACCTATTCTGAGAAAATGACACAAAACCACAAACCCCACCCAAACCCACAAATTCAACTCATTCCCCCAAGTAGGTCTGTGACTATCCGGAGTGTCCTCTGACTTGTGGGCCATACTGTGTTCCCCCAAAATGGCCTGTCCTGCCTCAGATTTTGTCGCCTTGGCCAACTCTGTGAAGTTGTCAGGAGCCAGCGTTGAGCCACTACCTGCTTTCTCAGGAAAGGCCCCTCTTCAGAGCACCCATGGCATTTGGCCATCCTCACATCAGTAGGTACCAAGAATGACAGACTCTGTCCTTGGTAAATCCAACAAGTGAGCCCACTGGAACTGTGACTGGGACTGGCTCTGGGTGCCTTCCTTCATGGATCACAAGTTCAGGGTGTTCCATAACCAAGGAAGTTAGGAAGGTCATTACTTCAGGAACTGAATGAGGTCACTGCCTTGGCAACCACTTTGTCCTAACAGTTGATATGGAGGATGCCCCTAATTCCTGAGACACTTTCACAAGTTAGAAGGGTATATCAACCATTGGCACCTGGGAACAGCTCTCCACACAGGCCTCGTTTGGTCCATCTCCTCTACATTAAGGAGAGAGAGTCTGATTCAGACTCAACCCTTCATCCTGACCAGGTTGTTTGCCATGGAAGATGTCTTTTGCTCTCTCCAGTCCTTCATAGCTGCCTACATCTTCTCCAGGGATAATTTCTGCATTGAACTTTGAGGTTTTCAGCAGGTCGAAGATCCCCTACATTCCCGTATTGTAAGAACAAATCTGTCTCTGCTCTGAATACTTAGATTGATGGAACAGTGTATGGTTAGGGTTATTAACATGTTCAATTAAAACCAAAACACTACCACATGGCCCTCATATTCTTCCATATAGACACTCATCAGTACCTCTGGCTAGATGTTTCCATAAGGGGTGGAGCCGAAGAGAGTGTCCAAAATAAGCTCCCTTGCCCCTCATTTGCCTAATGTCAGGGTTTCCTGGACACCCTTCATGTGAACCAGGATTGATCAAATAGGCCTGCAATTAATAATGCTCTGTTTCTCCATTTTGAGGCCTACTGACTGTGAGGAATAGATTCGTTATTTGATTTGGAGTCATGTGAAACCCAGGCACCTCGTCCGGTCTTTGAAGAACTCATTTGACCCTAAAAATCCCTATTCTTACATGATGGAGGTCAGGAACCTAATACAGGAAGCAAGAGACTTGATCCACAATTACTGATCTATTTGCCATTTTGGTTTTGGATGCACACATGGGATCTTTCTTTAGATCCATCAGGTGCTGAAAATCTAAGCCACAGACTCACACAGAGCCAAGAGGATGATTCAGACACATCCCTTTCTAAAGCAATTAAACAAAGAGCCACAGGTGATGCTCATTCATTTCCATTTGAAAGCAGTTTTCTTAAAGCTTCACAAACTGGTGGTCTGAGGCAAAGACCTTCCTGACATTCAGGTCAACAGAACAGTAGGTAAGCAAAAGGCACAAAGCAGCATTTCTCTACTGAGACTTTACTGGTCACACTGATATCTGAGTTTTCTGAGATGCTCCCCATTCCCTTCAGCTATCCAGTACATGGCCATGTCACAGAGCTCGGAGGTGGTACATATCTTGGACAAAAAAACATGAGCCTATTCTGGAAAGTGGCCAAAATTCAGGAAGAAAACAGGAACTAAGGAAAATATTAGGTGTTGCCAATCGATAAGGCAAGCCACAGTCCATTCATAAATTGGGCAGGATGTGTGCTGGGATGCTTTCTTCTTGTCTGGACACATGCATTGATGCATTCACTTTTCTAATATCTACAACCACGGACAAAGTGGGATACACAGACATAGAAACACTCACCATGTCAAATGACTTATTAAAAATAGTCCACTCCAAACCAAAAATACTGCCTTTCCTACCTATTCTCAGTACATGAGCCAAAACCACAAACTCACATCCACACCCACAAAGGCACATCCTTTACCCAAGTAGGTCTGTGACTATCCAGAGTGTCCTCAGACTGATGGGCCATACTATGTTCCCCTGAAATGGCCTGTCTGTCTTAGATCTGGTCTCCTTTACCAACTCTGTAAAGTTGTCAGGAGCCATCGGTGAGTCACTACCTGCTTTCTCAGGAAAGGCCCCTCTTCAGAGCTTTCCTAGAATTTAATCATCCACACATCAGTATGTACCAAGAAAGAATGACTCTGTCCTTGGTAAATCCAAACAAGTGAACCCACTGGGAAAGGGACTGGGACTGGCTCTGGGTGCCTGGCTTCCTGAATCCCAAGTTCAGAGAGTTCCATCACCAAGGAAGTGAGGTAGGTCACTTCCTTCAGGAACTGAATTAGGTCACTGCCTTGGCAGCAACTTTGTCTTAACATTTGCTTCCAAGGGTTCCATGAGAGAGGCTGCCTCTACTTCCTGTGTCACATTCACAAGTTAGAATGGTATACCAACCATAGGCACTTGGGAACAGTCAGAGTCTAGTAGGGTATGGGTTAGTGTCAGAGATTCAGTATTTCAAATATAAAATAGGAAAATGAATATAATGTGTATACAAATATTTGCTAGACAAAAATATTCCCACTGTCCTCCAGAACAATGCCTTGATATTTCCTTCGCCCCAAGTAAGACACAATTAGTGGAGAAGAGTTTGAAAATCTGTGAATATATATCTGGAAAGGAAAATGCTAAGGAGTTCACAACCTTGCAGGTGGTAGAGGAATTTTCAAAAGTAAAGGACAGGGTAAACATTCCACAAATATGGAGCTCTGGTGGCCTAATGAATTTTTGAGAAACTGCCTCTTAGCTTGGGACCTTAAAATATTTGTTGTTGTCAGAAGATTTAGCTTCTTTTGTAGTGAGACTATCAAAACTGGGTCAGCATCTATGTTACCTGGAGGACATAGTTCCTAATTTTTTATTGAACATGAGGCAGCAGTTCTGAATTCTCTCTTTGTAGGTAAACTGAGGCCACTGGGGTCTAAGTGTCTAACCATGTGGTCTGTGACGCCATTTGGTCATACTTGAAAATTTCTGGTGTTATTTACTGCTGTACTCTGAGATTGGTATTGGCTTCACGAAGTACAATTAGATAAACTGGGACACAGTGCTAGAGGGAGTACTCTCACTTGTGGTGGGTGAGGGTCTGCAGGAGAATGCACCAACCAAGCTTCTATCCCAAAAAGCTTGCACCCATGTCCATAGCAACCTGATTCGGAACATTGCCCTGAAACCTCTCCATATAACAAGATCTCTTTAATTGTAAGTGTCTTCTGGCTGCACCATGTCAGTCACAAGTCATTTGGAAGCCAATGGAAGATCCATGTGGACCCACAACAGATGTTTTATCATACACCTGCCAACCACTGCTCTAGGTCAACTACTAAGCAGGCTCCAACTTTCTGGAATCTGTGTTCTACAACATTTTCATTAAACCCAGTCAATCAGGGCACTATCTGGTATACTCTTGATCAGCAACAGACATAAAAATGTTCTCCAGTGCCACCTGTTCATAGGAATTTCAAAAATTTCATGGTATTTATCTAGCCAATTTTTAAGGATGAAGTTGGAGGCACTGTGAGTTTCAATTCATTCAGGAACCATTAAATAGTGAGGAAGCTCATTTCAATGAAAGCTTGTGAGAACTCTCACAGGCAAGACTTTCCAAAGAGTGGCCAAAAGGTCAAATGAAGCCAGGCCCATAGAGGTCTACAATTGAGGTACATGTGTGTTTTGATTCTCAATTATGGCTGCCAAGTTTTTCTGAATAAAGTCATGTGATATCCTGGCTGAGATTCCCAGTGCTCTTTGGAAAGCCATCCTGGGTCTAGATCTCAGTCTCCAAGGGCAACTCTCAAGTGTGGCCTCCTGAATTCCCAACACAATTTATGCCAATACTTCTCTGAGATCTGTTCCAGAACTCAGTCTCTAAGGGGAATCACACAAGAGTTCAAGCCCTGGTTGACCCAAGAATCTTTTCCAACCGTAACACAGATGACCACAATTAAACCAAAACACTCCAACATGGCCCTCATCTTCTTCCATATAGACAGTCAGAATAATCTCAGGCTGGAGGTTTCCATGAGGGGCGCAGCCTAAGAAAGTGTCAAAAATAAGCTCCCTTGCCCCTCATTTGCCTAAATTCAGGGTGGCTTGGAAACCTTTCCTGTGAACTAGGAGTGATCAAATAGGCCTGCCATTAATACTGCTCTACTTCTCCAATTTGAGGCCTACTCTCTGTAGGTTATAGATTCTTTATGTGAAGTGGGGTTATGAAAAAACCCAAGCACCTATGGGCTACCCTCTGAAGGGCTTTGAAAAACCCATTTGAGTGAATCGAGGAGTTGGATCAAAAGTACTTTATATATAGGGTTTTGGTTAGAGAGTGAATGTAAATGTCAGCATATGTGAAGAGTCAGCAACAGTGATGAACTGGGGAAAATGTGTAGGAAAGCAGATATCAATAGAGACCTTAGGGAATCAGGCAAAGTACAAAGTGAGTGATAGAATGAGACATTTTTAACAGGGTTGAGTTTGAATATACAATCTTAGGAAGAAACAAATATGTAGTCACGAATCGGAATGATATTTGAGATCAATAGTGAATCAGGACATGGATGTTGTTAGTAATACATGCTCACTTTCAATATAGGCTTTGGTACAATCATAAGTGTGACACTTGCATTTTGTGTCAGGAATATTACTGTGATGAAATGTATATGTATATCAGGTGACTAGAGTATTTCTTCCACGATTTTTGAAAGCAATATTTTAAAGACTTATAAATTAGTATTGGGGATACAAATAGGAATACCCTGGGTCTATGAATATAGAGATGATTCCTTAATAGACAAAACTGTGAATAAATAATATAACTGGTTCAAACTTTAAATAATGGATTGAATTGATATCTGAAAATATACAAGAAATCCTATATTGATACACATACATTCATTCCAACCAGTTATACATTTAATGATAATATTAGCATTACTGTTTATCATGAAGAGTGTGTGAGTTTTGCTTCATAAATTGATTATGGAAATCGAAAATAATGTGTTTGGAAAGAATCTCACAAAAAAAACCAGTCAAGAAACATGGAGGAATACATGTGTTCTGAAGTAGGTAGTGATCGAAAGTGAACCAAATGCCTATAAATTTGTGAAATTGTGGATGAAATGATATATCCTATAATGTCCATAAACTGAAGAAATAGTAATGTACCAGTGTTGAATAAAAATGAACTTCAAAAGACACATCATGTCCCATAGGTGTCTACTTGCATTGATGTTAAACTGGGTCAGTTACTGTAGAAATATTAGGATTTGTAAGCACCATTCACTGAATTTAGTTTTCAGTACTATGAAATAAATGTGTATTTCAGGTGGATGAATATTTCTGAGAATAATCTTGTGTAAAGTTGATTATAAATCCACATAAACACACATGAGTGAATTTAGGGAGTGTATAATAAGACACATATAATTCATATTTTGGAAAATCTTGAGAGTAGATATCTATATCTATATAGATAGATAGATAGATTGATAGATAATTACATAGATACACACATACACAGATATTAAAATGTAGCCATATATGTGCCATTCGAAATTCATCATGAAATATATATCATCCACATATCCAAAAATATTCATTTTACTGAATATTCATTTATGCATAATATTGTTCATCTAGGAAATTCACCCATAGGTTGAATTTCTAGTTCCATCAGAATTTAGAGGGAGTGATCTCTTCTCACAATTTGTATCTTCCAAAATAAATGAGCTCACAAGAATGTACATGTGATACCAGGGAGAATTCTAAATATGCATAAAAAATACATGTGATGAATAGGCTACAGAGAAAGGTAGACAGAAATTTACATATGTGTTAACTTTAAAAACTAATGGAGAAATATTACAATGAAAAGTTGACTAGATTTATAACACATATCCTTGATAAAGCAGAAGGCAAGTCCAAGTATACACCATGCCTCCTATGAAAGGCCTGTATTTTTTTCTGTTAGGATTCTTTTTCTCCATCATATTAGGATTAGTAGTCAGATTCTAGTATGGTATGGGTTAGTGTCAGGGATTCAGTATTTCAAATGGAAAATAGGAAAATGAATCTAATGTGTATGCAAATATGTGCTACTCAAAAATCTTCCCACTCTCATCCACAACAATGCTTTGACATTACCTTCGCCCCAAATAAGACACAATTAGTGGAGAAGAGATAGAAAATTTGTGAATACATATGTGGAAAGGAAAATGCTCAGGAGTTCACAACCTTGTAGCAAGTAGAACAGTTTCCAAAAGTAAGGGAGAGGGTAAACACTCCACAAACATGGAGCTCTGCTGGACTAATGAGTTTTTTAGAAACTCCCTGTGAGGTTGGGAACTTGAAATATATGTTGTTGTCAGGAGCTTTAGCTTCCTTTGTAGTGAGACCATCAACGCTGTGTCTCCACCTATGTAACCTGGGTGACATGGTTCTTTATTTTCTAGTGAACATGAGGCAGCAGTGCTTAATTCTCTCTTTGTAGGTAAACTTTGGCCACTGTGGTCTAAGTATCTAACCGTGTGATCTGTAAAGCCATTTGGTCATCCTCAACTTTTGTGGTGTTTCTTACTGCTGCACTGTGAGTTTGCTATTGACTTCATGAAATACAAAGAGTTCAACTGGGACACAGGGCTGGAGGAATTACTCTCACATGTGGTGGGTGAGGGTCTGCAGGAAAATGCACCAATGTGGCTTCAATCCTTCATAGCTTTTCAACTTGACAATAGCAACCTGATTCTGAACATTGGCAGGAATCCTCTCAATATAAAAGATGCTTTTACATAGAAGGGTCTGCTGGCTGTACCATGTCAGTCACAAGTCATTTGGAAGCCAAAAGCAGATCCCCGTGGCCCCACCACAGATGTTTTTTGTTTTTTGTTTTTTTTCCCACACCTACACTCCACTGCTCTAGGCCCACTAGTCCGCAGGCACCAACTTTCTGGCATCTCTGTTCTACACCATTTTCATGAAACCCAGTCAATCAAGGCACGGTCTGGTAAAATCATGATCAGCAACAGGACATCCAAAGGTTCTCCAGTGCCACCTGGTCATGGGAATTTCAAAAAATTCATGGTATTTATCTAGATATTTTTCCATAATGAAGTTGGAGGAACTGTGGGATTCAATTTATACAGGAACCATTAAATGGTGAGGAATCTCATTTCAATGAAACCTCGGGAGAACTCTCACAGGCAAGGCTTCCCAAAGAGTGGCCAAAAGGTCACATGAAGCCAGGTGCAATGAGGTCTAAAATGTGAGGTCCATATGTGTGTTGACTCTCAACTATGGCTGCCAATCTTTCAGAATAAAATCATGTGATACCCTGGGTGAGATTCCCAGTGCTGTGTGAAAAGCCACACTGGGCCTAGATCTCAGTTTACAATGGTGAATCTCATGCGTGGCCTCCTAAAATCCCAACACAATTCATGGCAATACTTCTCGAAGGTCAGTTCCACAACTCAGTCTCTAAGGGAAATCACAACAGTGTTCAAGTCCAGGTGGACCCAGGCATCTCTTCCAACTGCCACACAAATGACGACAACTATAACCAAAACACTCCCACACGGCCTTCTTCATGTTTTATATAGACATTAATCAAAACCTCTAGCTGGAGGTTTCCATGAAGGGCGCAGCCCAAGACAGTGTCAGAAATAATCTCCTTTGACCCTCATTTGCCTAAAGTCAGGGTGGCCTGGACAACCTTTCTGTTAACCAGAAGTGATCAAAAAGGCCTGCTGCTAATACTGCTCCACTTCTCAAATTTGAGGCCTACTGATGGTCGGGTATAGATTCTTTGTGTGAATTGGAGCCATTGGAAAACCCAAGCACCTATTGTCTAGCCTCTGCAGGGCTTTGGAGAACTCATTTGACACAAATGATCCCTATTCTTACTTAATGGAGATCAGGAATCTTACAGAGGAAGGCGAGAGATTTCATCCACAATGACTGATCTTTTTTCCATTTTGGTTTTGAATGCACACATGGGATAATTCTTTAGATCCATCAGGTTCTGACAATCTAAGCCACAGCCTCAAAAAAGACCAAGAGGCTGATTAAGACACATCCTTTTCCAAAACAATAAAGCAAAGACCCACAGGTGATGCCCATTCATTTCTCTTTGAAAACTGTTTTCTTCAGGCTTCACAAAGGTGTGGCCTGAGGCAAAGACTTTCCTGACATTCATGGCAACACAACAATAGGTAATCAAAAGGCTCAAAGCAGGGTTTTTCCACTGAGATATTACTGGTCACACTGATATCTGAGTTTTCTGAGATGATCGCCATTCCCTTCAGCTATCCAGTACATGACCATGTCACAGAGCTTGAAGGTGGTACATATTTTGGACAAAAAACCATGAGTCTATTCTGGAGAATAGTCAGAATTCAGGAAGAATCCAGGAACTTAGGAAGATAGTAGGTGTTGCCCATGGATAAGGCAAGGCACAGTTCATTCATAAATTGAGCAGGATGAATGCTGCGAAGCTTTCCACTAGACAGGATACACCCATTGAGGCATTCTGATTTCTAAAGTCTACAACCACTGAGACAGTTGGATACAAAGACATAGAAACACTCACCTTGTCAAATGACTTACTAGAAACAGTCCACTCCAAACCAAACAAACCACCTTTTTTACCTATTCTCAGAACATGAGAAAATACCACAAACCCACACCCATACCCAAAAATGCACCTCCTTTCCCCAAGTAGGTCTGTGACTATCTGGAGTGTCCTCTGACTGGTAGGCCATACGATGTTCCCCAGAAATGGCCTTTTCTGTCTCAGATCTGCTGTCCTTGGTCAACTCTGTGAAGTTGTCAGGAGGCAGTTGTGAGTCAATTCCTGTCCTCTCAGTAAAGACCCCTCTTAAGAGCTTTCTTGGTATTTGGCCACACTTACATCAGTAGGTACCAAGAAAGACTGACTTTGTCCTTGGTAAATCCAAAGAAGTGAGCCCTCTGGGACTGGGAATGGCTCTGGGTACCTGGCTTCCTGGATCCCAAATTAAGAGAGTTCCATTACAGAGGAAATAGGTGAGGTCACTTCCTACAGGAACTGAATGAGGTCACTGCCTTGGCCACCACTTTGTCCTAACAGTTGCTTCCTACAGTCTCCTGACATGGAGGCTGCCTCTACTTCCTGTGATACTTTCACAAGTTAGAATGGTATAGAAACCATAGCCACCTGGGAACAGCTCTCCACACAGGTCTGGTTTGGTCCATCTTCCCTACATTAAGAAGAGAGAGGCTGACTCAGACACATCCTTTCATCCTGACCGTGTTGTTTGCCATGGAATATGACTTTTTCTCTCTCAGGTCCTTCATAGCTGCTACATCTTCTTCAGAGGTCATTTCTGCAAGGACTTTTGAGGTTCTCAGCAGGTGGAAGATCCCCTTCCTTCCTTTATTGTTAGACCAACTCTGTCCCTGCTTTCTGTAAAGTGAGATTGAGGGAACAGTGTATGGTTAGGGTTAAAAGCATGTTCGATTAGGCTTAGGAATCATTCTGCTGGATGAATAATTGTATTGGGAACCTGCGATATTTATAAAAATATAGATATAAAATATAAATATGAAAACAGAAATCTAGAAAAGATTTGAAGCCCAGAAGGGCATTGCACCCTCAATTGGGATACTTAGCTTGAATAATGTTCTGCACCGAGGACTCAGATAAATCGATATACAATGGCATAGGACCCAAAACCTCAGATGATTGAATGTAGAAGAGAACATCCAGTCAAAAATGGATAGTCCATAGGATTATGAAGATAATCAGTATGTTTAGGAAGAATAGTGAGTCTAGTAGTTGGACCAAAAGTTGCTTAGCTATAGGGTTTCAGTTAGAGAATGAATGTAAATGTCAGTCACAATAATGTGAAGAGTCAGTCACAATAATGAACTGGCGAAAATATAGGGAAGCAGATATCAATAGAGACATTACGAAATCATGCAAAGTATATAGTGAGTGATTGGATTAGACATTTTCAACAGGGTTCAGTTTGAATATATAATATTAGGAAGAAACAAATATGTAGTCACCATTAGGATTAATATTTGAGAGCATTAGGCAATCTGGCCATGATATTTTTAGTATTCCATGCTCAAGTTCCATTTAGGCTTTGGTAAAATCGTAAGTGTGACCTTTGAAATTTGTTTCCAGATTATTACTGTGATAAAATGTATGTGTATATCAGGTGACATGAGTATTTCTTCCACCATTACGGGGAGCAATATTTTGAAAACTTATAAATTAGTACTGGAGATATAAATAGGCTTACCCTGTGTTGATGAATATAGAGATGATGCGTGAATAGACCATATTGTGAATAAATTATATAACTAGTTCCAACTTTAAATAATGGATCGAATTGATATCTGTAAATATACAGAAAATTTTATATTGATATACATACATTCATTGCAACCAGTTATATATCTAATGGGAATATTAGGGTTATGGTTTATCATGAAGAGTGTGTGAGTTTTGCTTCAAACATGATTATGGAATCAAAAATAACGTGTTTTGAAAGAAGTCTAGTGAAAAGACCAGTAAAGAAACATGGAGGAATACTTGTGTTCTGCAAGGAGGAGGTGATTGAAAGTGAACCAAATGTATATATATATATGAAAACTTGTTGATGAAATGATATATCCTATGATGTCCATAACCTGAAGAAATAGTAATGTACCAGTGTTGAGTAAAAATGAATTTCAAAATACACATGATGTCCAATAGAAATCTACTTGCATTTATGTTAAACTGGGTCAGTTACTGTAGAAATATTAGGATTTGTAAGCACCATTCACTGAATTTAGTTTTCAGTACTCGGAAACAAGTATGTATTTCAGGTGGTTGGATATTTCTGAGAATAATGTTGTGAAATGTTGATTATAATGCCACACAGGAACATGAATGAATTTAGGGAGTGTATAATAAGACACATATATTTCATATTTTGGAAAATCTGGATATATATATATATATATATATATATATATATATATATATATATAGAGAGAGAGAGAGAGAGAGAGAGAGAGAGAGACAGAGAGAGAGAGAGAGAGAGGGACAAACACGCACACACACACACACACACATTAAAATGTAGCAATATATATTCCAATTGAAAATCATCATTTAAAATAATTCCTCCACATATCCAAGAATATTCATTTTACTGAACATGGATTAATGTATAATATTTTTTATTAGTAAGCTCACCCATTGGTTGAATTTTCAGTTCCATCAGTATTTAGGCAGAGTGATCTCTTCTCACAATTTGTATATTTGAAAATCAGTGAGCTCACAAGAATGTACGTGTGATACCAGGTAGGATTCATTATATGCATAAAAAAACTACATGTGCTGATAGGCTACAGAGAAAGGAAGACAGGAATTCACATATGAGTTAACTTTAAAAACTCATGGAGAAGTATTACAATGAAAAGTTGACTAGATTTATAACACATACACTTGATAAAGCATAAGGCATGTCCTCGTTTACACCATGCCTCCTGTTATGTTTCTTTTTCTCCATCATATTAGGATAGGTAGTGAGAGTTTAGTAGTGTATGGATTAGTGTCAGGGATTCAGTATTTCAAATGGAAAATAGGAAAATCAATCAAATGTGAATGCAAATATGTGCTAGAAAAAAATCTTCTCACTCTCCTCCAGAACAATGCCTTGACATTAGCTTCATCCCTATTAAGACACAATTAGAGGAGAAGAATAAGAAAATCTGTGAATACATATCTGGAATGGAATATGCTCAGTAGTTCACAACCTGGGAGGAGGTACAGAAGTTTCCAAAAGTAAGGGACAGGGTAAGGACTCCAAAAACATGGAGCCCTGCCAGCCTAAATACTTCTTGAGAAACTGCCTCTGAGGTGGGGCACTTGAAATATATGTTGTTGTCAGAAGATTTAGCTTCCTTTGTAGTGAGACCATCAAAGCTGGGTCTGCATCTATGTGACCTGGAGGATATGGTTTCTGACTTTCGAATGAACTTAAGGCAGCAGTGCTAAATTTTCTCTTTGTAGGTAAACTGGGGCAACTGGGGGCTAAGTGTCTCTCCATGTGGAATGTAAAGCCCTTTGGTCATCCTCCAATGTGCAATTCAAATTATACAGGAACCATTAATGTTTAGGAAGCTCGTTTCAATGAAAGCTCTGGAGAACACTCACAGGCAAGTCTTCCCAAAGAGTGGCCAAAAGGTCACATGAAGCCAGGCCAATTGAGGTCTACAATGTGAGGTCAATTAGTGTTTTGACTCTCAACTATGGCTGCCAAGTCTTTCAGAATAAAATCATGTAATATCGTGGCTGAGATTCCCAGTGCTCTGTGGAATGACACCCTGGGCCTTGATCTCAGTTTCCAAGGGTGACTCTCATGTGTGGCCTCCTAAAATCCCAAAACAATTTATGGCAATACTTCTCTGAGGTCAGTTCCAGAACTCAGTCTCTAAAAGTAATCACACCAGAGTTCAAACCCAGGTGGACCTAGTCATCTCTTCCAACCACCACACAAATGACCACAATTAAAATCAAAACACTCCCACATGGCCCTCACCTTCTTCCATATAGACACTCATCAGAACCTGTGCCTGGAGCTTTCCATGAGGGGAACAGCCCAAGAGAGTGTCCAAAATAAGCTCCCTTGCCCCTCATTTGCCTAAAGTCAGGGTGGCCTGGACACCCTTCCTGTGAATCAGGATTGATCAATAGGCCTGGTATTCATACTGCTCCACTTCTGCAATTTGAGGCCTACTGACTGTGTTGTTTAGATTCTTTATGTTAATTGGAGTCATGAGAATACCCAAGCACCTATAAGATAGCCTCTTCAGGGCTTTGAGAACTCATTTGACACAAAGGATCCTTATTCTCACTTGATAGAGGTCAGGAATATTACAGAGGAAGGCGAGAGGCTTCATCCACAATGACTGATATTTTTGCCATTTTGGTTTTGGATGCACACATGGGATCTTTTTTTTAGATCGATCAGGTGCTGAAAATCTAAACCACAGCCTCACACAGGGCCAGGAGGCTTATTCAGACACATCCCTTTCAAAAGCAATTAAGCAAAGAGCCAGAGGTGATGCCCATTCCTTTCCATTTGAAAACTCTTTTCTTCAATCTTCACACAGATTTGGGCTGAGGCAAAGACCTTTCTGACATTTAGGGAAACAGAACAATAGGTAATCAAAAGGCCCCAAGCTAGGTTTCTCCACTGAGACTTTCCTGGTCACTCTGATATTTGAGTTTTCTGAGATGCTTGCCATTCTCTTCAGCTATCCAGTACATGGCCATGTCACCGAGGTTGGTGGTGGCACATATCTTGTACAAAAAGCATGAAACTAATGTTGAGAGTGGCCAGAATTCAGGAAATAATGAGAACTAGAAAGATAGCAGGTGTTGCCCATGGATAAGGCAAGCATCAGTCCATTCAGTAATTGGGCAGGATGAATGCTGGGAAGCTTTCTACTAAACAGGACACACAAATTGAGCCATTTTCTTTTCTAATATCTACAACCAAGGACACAGTGGGATACACAGACATAAAAACAGTCTCCTTTTCAAATGATTTACTAGAAACAGTCAACTCCAAACCAAACAAACCTCTTTTTTGCCTATTCTCAGAACATGAGACAAAACCACAAACTGACATCCACACACACCAAGGCACCTCCTTCCCCCAAGTAGGTCTGTTACTATCCGGAGTGTCCTCTGACTAGTAGGCCATACGATGTTCCCTAGAAATGGCCAGTCCTGTCTCAGATCTGGTCTCCTTTGCCAATTCTGTGAAGTTGTCAGGAGGCAGTGGTGAGCCATTTCCTGCCCTCTCAGGAAAGGACCATCTTCAAAGCTTTCTTGGCATTTGGCCACCCTCACATCAGTAGGTACCAAGAAAGACTGACTCTGTCCCTGGTAAATCCAAACAAGTGAGAACAGTGGAACTGGGACAGGGACTGACTCTGGGTGCCTGGCTTCCTGAATCACAAAATTCAGAGAGTTACATCACCAAGGAAGTGAGGTGAGGTCACTTACTTCAGTAAATGAATGAGGTCTCCGCCTTGGCCACCACTTTGTCCTAACAGTTGCTTCCTAGCGTCTAAGGAAATGGAGGCTGCCCCTATTTCCTGTGACATTTTCACAAGTTAGAATGGTACAGAAACCATAGGCACCTGGGAACAGCTCTCCACACAGGCCTTGTTTGATACATCTTCCCTACATTAAGAAGAGATAGGATGATTCAGACACATCCTTACATCCTGATCGGGTTGTTTGCAAAAGAAGAAGACTTTTGTTTTCTCAGGTCCTTCAGAGCTGCCTACATCATTTCCAGGGATCATTTCTGCATGAATTTTGAGGTACTAAGCAGTTGGAAGATCTCCTAACTTCCTGTATTGTAAGACCAACTTTGTCTCTGCTCTTCTTTAAAGTGAGATTGAATGAACAGTGTATGTTAATGGTTAATAGCATGTTTGATTTGGGTTAGGAATCATTTAATTGGATGAATAATGATATTGGGAACCTGCGATATTTATAAGAATATAGAGGTGAAATATAAGTATGAGAACAGAAATCTAGGTAATATTTGAAGCCCAGAAGGATTTGGGCCCTTGATTGGGATGCTTAGCTTGAATTATGTTCTGCACTGAGGTCTCAGTTAAATCAATATACAATGGCATTAGACCCTGTACCTCAGATGATTGAATGTAGAAGAGAACATGCAGTCAAAAAGGGATAGTCTGTAGGATTAGGACGATAGTGAGTTGGTTTAGGAGGAAGAGTGAGTCTAGAATTTGGACCAAAAGTTCTTTAGAGATAGGGTTTCGGTTAGAGAGTGAATATAAATGAAACCACATGTGAAGAGTCAGGAACAATGATGAACTGGGGAAAATATGTAGGAAAGCAGACATCAATAGAGAAATTAGGAAATCAGGCAAAGTATAACGTGAGTGATAGGATTAGACATTTTCAACAGGCTTGAGGTTGAATATATAATCTTAAGAAGAAACAAATATGTAGTCACCAATAGGGTTGACATTTGAGAGCATTAGGCAACCTGGACATGGATGTTTTTAGTAATTCATATTCAATTTCCATTGATGCTTTGGTACAATCATAACTGTCACCTTTTCATTTTGTGTCCAGAATATTACTGTGATAATATGTATATGTATATCAGGTGACATGAGTATTTCTTCCACCTTTTCTGGGAGCAATATTTTGAAAATTTATAAATTAGTACTCAGGATACTAATAGGTTTACCCTCTGTTGATGAATATAGAGATGATGCATTAATAGACCATACTGTGAATAAATTATATGACTGGTTCCAGATTTAAATAATGGATTGTACTGATATCTGAAAATATATAGAAAATATTATATTGATATACATACATTCATTTCAACCAGTTATGTATCTAATGGTAATATTAGGGTTACCGTTTATCATGAATAGTGTGTGAATTTTGTGTCAAAAATGATTATGGAATCGAAAAAATATGCTTAGAAAGAAGTCTAGTGAAAAGACCAGTCAAGAAATTTGGAGGAATATATGTGTTCCTAAGAAGAAAGTGATTGAAAGTGAACCAAATGTTTATAAATTTGTGAACTTGTGAATGAAAAGATATACCTTATGATGTCCATAAACTGAAGAAATAATAACGTACCAGGTTTCAATAAAAATGAACTTTAACAAAAACATCATATCCCATTGGAATCTACTTGCATTGATGGTAAACTGGGTCAGTTACTGTAGAAATATTAGGATTTGTTAGCACCATTCCCTGATGTTAGTTTTCATTACTAGGAAACAAATATGTATTTTAGTGGATGTATATTTCTGAGAATGATCTTGTGAAAAATTGATTGCAAATTCTCATACAGGAACATGAATGAGTTTAGGCAGTGTATAGAAAGACACATATATTTCATATTTTGAAAATCTGGAGTCTATATATATATATATATAGACACACAAACACACACACATTATAATGTAGCAATATATATGCCAGTCGAAATTCATCATGAAAAATAACTCATCCGCATATCCAAAAATATTCATTTTACTGAACATGGATGTATATATAATGTTGTTCATCTAGGAAGCTCACTCATGGGTTGAATTTTCAGTTCCAACAGCGTTTAGGAGGAGTGATCTCTTCTCACAATTTGTATCTGCCAAGTCAGCCACCTCAGAAGAATGTACGTGTGAAACCAGGTAGGATTCTATTTGTGCATATAAAAATACATGTGCTTAAAAGACTACAGATAAAGAAAGGCAGGAATTCACATATTTCTTAACTTTAAAAACACATGGAGAATTATTTCAACAAATAATTGACTAGATTTATAACTCATACCTCATATCATGCAAAAGGCAAGTACAACTATACACCATGACTCTTCTGAACTGCTTGTATTTCTATTCTGTTTGGGTTATTTTTCTCATCATATTAGTATTAGTAGTAAGAGTCTAGTAGAGTATGGGTTAGTGTCAGGGATTCAGTATTTCGAATGAAAAATTGGAAAATGAATCCAATGTGTATGCAAATATATGCTACAAAAAAATCTTCCCCCTCTCATCTAGAACAATGACTTGACATTACCTTTGCCCCAAGTAAGTCACAATTAGTGGAGAAGAGTTAGAAAATCTGTGAACACATATCTGGAATGGAAAATGCTCATGAGTTCACAACCTTGGAGGTGGTAGAGGAGTTTCCAAAAGTAAGTGACATGATAAACACTCCACAGACATGGAGCTCTGGTGGCCTAAACACTTCTTGAGAAACTGCCTTTGAGATTGGGCACTTGAAATATACGTTGTTTTCAGGAGCTTTAGCTTCCTTTATAGTGAGACCATCAAAGCTGGGTCTGCATCGATTTGACCTGGAGGACATGCTTTCTGATTTTCCAATGAACATGAGGCAGCAGTGCTGAATTTTCTCTTTGTAGGTAAACTGTTGCCACTGGGGGATAAGTTTCTCCCCGTGTGGACTGTGAAGCCATTTGGTCATTTTCCAATTTTTGTGGTGTTTCTTGCTGCTGCACTGGTAGTTTGGTATTGGCTTCAAAAAATACATGGAGTTCAACTGGGACACAATGCTGGAGGGAGTTCTGTCACGTCTGGTAAGTCAGGGTCTGCAGTAGAATGTACCAACCAGGATTCTATCCCACATAGCTTGCCCCCTTGACAATAGCAACCTGATTTAAAACATTACCTTGAAACTTCTCCATATAACAAGATTCCTTTATATAGAATGGTCTGCTGGCTGCACCATGTCTGTCTCAAGCCATTTGAAAGACAATGGCAGATCCACATGGCGCCGCCACAGATATTTTATCACACACCTGCCCACCACTGCTCTAGGCCCACTACTCAGAAGGCTCCAAATTACTGGCATCTCTGTTCTACACATTTTCATGAAACCCGGTCAATCAAGGCACTGTCTGGTATACTCATGATCAGCAAAAGGACATCCAAAGGTTCTCCACTGCCATCTGGTCATGGGAATTTCTAAATATTCATTGTATTTATCTAGCCATTTTTCACAGATGAAGTTGTTGGCACTGTGGGTTTCAATTCATTCAGGAACCATTAAATGTTGAGGAAGCTCATTTCAATAAAAGATCTGGAGAATTCTCACAGGCAAGGCTTCCCAAAGAGTGGCCAAAAGGTCACAAGAAGCCAGGCCAATTGAGGTATACAATGTGAGGTCCATGTGTGTTTTGACTCTCAACTATGGCTGTCAAGTATTTCAGAATAAAATAATGTGATATCCTGGCTGAGATTCCCAGTACTCTTGAGAAAGCCACCCTGGGCCTAAATCTCAGTTTCCAAGGGCGACTCTCATGTGTGGCCTCCTAAAATCCCAACACAATTCATGGCAATACTTCTCTGAGGTCAGTTCCAGAACGCATTCTCAAAGGGAAATCACACCAGTGTTAAAGCCCAGTTGGACCCAGTCATCTCTTCCAACTGCCACACAAATGACCACAATTAAAAACTAAAACACTCCCACATGGCCCTCATCTTCTTCCACATAGACATTCCTCATAACCTGTGGCTAGAGTTTTCCATGAGGGGCGCAGCCCAAGACAGTGCCCAAAATAAGGTTTCTTGCCACTCATTTGCCTAAATTCAGGGTGGCCTGGACACCCTTCCTGTGAACCAGGAGTGATGATTAAATAGGCCTGCCATTAATACTGCTCCACTTCTCCACTTTGAGGCCTTCTTACTGTGGGGTTTAGATCCTTCTTTTTTTAAAATATTTGAAATTTAATTGGAAAGTTTAAAAAAGTGTATTGCAGAATATTAAATTTCTTATGGAAAAGCCTTAATCTTGTTTGTGAAGGAAACCTTGATGCCTTGCCAATCTGGTTATATGGAGACACTCAAAATTTTCTGTTACATACTACATGGATGAATGGCTACAGCACATAGTTTTTTTAAACTGAAAGGCAGAAAACAGCAAGTAAGATAACAAATAAAAAACAATTTTATTAAAAAATAAAATTGTAAAATGTCTCAAATATTGGAAATTAAATTCCTTTTCTTTTCTTTTTTTTTTTGGATGTTCAAAATATTATAAAACTCATGCTATATCATCTTTCATACATTTGACTCAATTGGGTTATGAACTCCCCTTTTTACCCCAATACAAATCGCAGAATCACATAAGTTACACACTCACTCATTTTTACATAATGGTATATTAATGATTGTTGTATTCTGCTACCTTTCCTATCCCCTACTATCCCTTTCCCCTCTCCTCCCATCTACCCTCTCTACCTCATCTGCTGTTGTTCAATTCTTTTCCTTGTTTTCCCCCCTTTCCCTTCACAACCTCTTATATGTAATTTTGTGTAACATTTAGTGTCTCCTACCATTTCCATATGCTTTCACTTCTCTCTCCCTTTCTCTACCCCCTCTCATCTCCGTTTAGTGTTAATGTTTTCCTCATTCTCTTCTTCCCTGTTCTGTTCTTATTTGCTCTCTTTATGTCAAAGAAAACATTTGGCATTTGTTTTTGAAGGATTGGCTAGCTTCGCTTAGCATAATCTGTTCTAATGCCATCCATTTCCTTCAAATTCTATGATTTTGTCATTTTTTAGTGCTGCATAATACTCCACTGTGTATAGATGCCCTTTTTTTATCCATTCGTCTATTGAAGGTCATCTAGGTGGGTTCCACAGTATAGCTATTGTGAATTGTGACGCTATGATCATTGATGTGGCACTATCCCTATAGTGCGCTCTTTTAAGATCCTCAGGGAATAGTCCGAGAAGGGCAATAACTGGGCCAAATGGTGGATCCATTCCCAGCTTTCCCTGGAATCTCCATACTGCTTTCCAAATTGGCCGCAACAATTTGCAGTCCCACCAGCAGTGTACAAGTGTACCCTTTTTCCCACATGCTTGCCAAAACTTATTGTTGTTTGATTTCATAATGGCTGCCAATCTTACTGAAGTGAGATGATATCTTAGGGTGGTTTTGACTTGCATTTCCCTGACTGCTAGAGGTGGTGGGCATTTTTTCATGTACTTGTTGATGGATTGTATGTCCTCCTCTCTGAAGTGTCTTTTCAGGTCCTTGGTCCATTTGTGAATTGGGTTATTTGTTATCTCATTGTTTAATTTTGTGAGTTCTTTGTATGTTCTAGATATTAGGGCTCTATCTGAAGTGTGAGGGGTAAAAATTTGTTCCCAGGATGTAGGTTCTCTATTTACCTCTCTTATTGTTTCTCTTGCTGAGAAAAAAACTTTTTAGTTTGAGTAAGTCCCATTTGTTGATTCTTGTTATTAACTCTTGTTTGATGGGTGTCCTATTTAGGAATTTGGAGCCCAACCCCACGGTATGTACATCATAGCCAACATTTTCTTCTATCAGACGCAGTGTCTCTGATTTTATATCTAGCTCCTTGATCCATTTTGATTTAACTTTTGTGCATGGCGAGAGAAAGGGATTCAGTTTCATTTTGTTGCTGGATTTCCAGATTTCCCTGCGCCATTTGTTGAAGATGCCATCCTTCCTCCATTGCATGCTTTTAGCCCCTTTATCAAATATAAGAAAGTTGTAATTTTGTTGATTGTTTTCTGTGTCCTCTTTTCTGTACCATTGGTCCACCTGCCTGTTTTGGTACCAGTACCATGCTGCTTTTATTACTATTGCTTTGTAGTACAGTTTGAACCCTGGTATCTCTATAATTCCAGATTCACACTTCCTGCTTAGAGTTGCTTTTGCTATTCTGGGTATTTTGTTTTTCCATTAGAATTTCATGATTGCTTTATCTTTTTCTACAAGAAATGCTGTTGGGATTTTGATTGGCATCGCTTTAAACCCATAGAGAACTTTGGGTAATATCGCCATTTTGATGATGTTAGTTCTGCCTATCCATGAACAGGGTTCATTTTTATATCTTCTAAGATCTTCTTTTATCTCTCTCTTCAGGGTTCTGTAGTTTTCGTTATATAAATCTTTCACCTCTTTTGTTAGGTTGATTCCCAAATATCTTATTTTATTTGAGTATATTGTGAATGGAGTGGTCCCTCATTTCCATTTCAGAAGTTTTGTTGCTGATATACAGGAATGACTTTGATTTATGCGTGTTGATTTTATATCCTGTCACTTTGCTGAATTCATTTATTAACTCTAGCCGTTCCTTTGTAGACACTTTTGGGTCTGTTATATATATTATCATGTCATCTGCAAATAGCGATAATTTAAATTCTTCTTTTCCTATTTTTATGCCATTAATATCTTGTGTCTGTCTAATTGCTCTGGCTAGTACTTCAAGAACTAAATTGAATAGAAGTGGTGATAGAGGGCATCCCTATCTTGTTCCAGATTTTAGAGGGAATGCCTTCAGTTTTTCTCCATTTAGAATGATGGTAGCCTGAGTTTTACCATATATAGCTTTTACAATTTTGAGGTAAGTTTCTGTTATCCCTAGTTTTTCTAGTGTTTTGAGCATAAAGGGGTGCTGAACTTTGTCAAATGCTTTTTCTGCATCTATCGAGATGATCATATGGTTCTTGTCTTTAAATCTATTGATGTGGTGAATGGCATTTATTGATTTCCGTATATTGAACTATCCTTGCATCCCAGGGATGAATCCTACTTGATCATGTTGTACAATTTTTTTTGATATGCTTTTGTATTCGATTCGCCAGGATTTAATTGAGAAGTTTTGCATCGAAGTTCATTAGAGATATTGGTCTGTAGTTTTCTTTCTTTAAAGTGTCTTTGTCTGGTTTCGGGATCAGGGTGATGTTGGCCTCATAGAATGAATTTGGAAGAGCTCTTTCTTTTTGTATTTCTTGAAATAGCATGAAAAATATTGATATTAATTCTTCTTTGAAGGTTTTGTAGAACTCTGGTGTATACCCATCCGGTCCAGGGCTTTTTTGGTTGGTAGTCCTTTGATGGCTTCTTCTATTTCTTCCTTTGTTATTGGTCTCTTTAAATTGTGTGTGTCTTCCTTACTCAATCTGGGCAGATTGTATGACTCAAGAAATTTATCGATATCTTCACTATCTTCTATTTTATTGGAATATTGTGTTTCAAAATACTTTCTAATTATCTTCTGTATTTCTGTAGTGTCTGTTGTGATATTGCCTTTTTCATCCCGTATGTTAGTAATTTGAGTTCTCTCTCTTCTTCTCTTCATTAGCATGGCTAAGGGCCTGTTGATCTTATTTATTTTTTCAAAGAACCAACTTTTAGTTTTATCAAGTTTTTTCAATTTTTTTTGGTTCAATTTTGTTGATTTCTGCTCTAAATTTAATTATTTCTTGTCTTCTACTACATTTGCTGTTGTTTTGCTCTTCCTTTTCTAGGTTTTTGAGGTGTAGTGTGAGTTCATTTATTTGTTGGTTTTTCTTTTTTTGAGGAAAGAACTCCAAGAAATGAATTTCCCTCTTAAAACTGCTTTCACTGTGTCCCACAGATTCTGGTACACTGTGTCTGTATTGTCATTTGTCTCCAAGAATTTTTTTAACTTTTCCTTTATGTCTTCTGTCACCCATTGATCATTCAGTAACATGTTGTTCATTTTCCATGTGATGTAGGATTTTTCCTTCCTTCTTTTAACATTGATTTCCAGTTTCATTCCATTATGATCAGATATGGTGCATGGTATTATTTCCATACCTTTATATTTACTAAGAATTGCCCTATGGCATAATATATCTTTGAGTAGGATCCAGGTGCTGCTACGGAGAAGAACGTGTATCCACTTGATGATGGTTGATATATTCTATATATGTCGGTTAAGTCTAGGTTATTGATTGTGCTTTTGAGTTCTATAGTTTCTTTTTTCAGTTTCTGTCTTGAGGATCTGTCTAATGCCGAGAGTGGTGTGTTGAAGTCACCCATAATTATTGTGTTGTAGTCTATTTGACTCTTGAACATAAGGAGAGTTTGTTTAATGAACGTTGCAGCTCCATTGCTTGGTGCACACAAATTGATAATTGTTATGTCTTGTTGGTGGATGGTTCCTTTTAACAGAACATAGTGTCCTTCTTTATCCCTTTTGATTAACTTAGGTTTGAAGTAGATTTTATTCCATATGAGTATGGCCACTCCTTCTTGCTTCTGAGGGCCATGTGAGTAATATGATTTTTCCCAACCTTTTACCTTCACTCTGTGTATGTCTTTTCCTCTCATATGAGTCTCCTGAAGGCAACATATTGTTGGATTTGTTTTTTTGATCCACGTTACTAGCCCATGTATCTTGATTCGTGAGTTTAGGCCATTAACATTTAAGGTTACAATTGAAATATGATTTGTACTTACAGTCATGTTTATTTATTTATTATATTTTAGTTTGGCTAGTTTTTACTTTTATGGTTATTTTCCTGCCCCTTTAGTGAGGTACCTCCCACTGTTAGTTTTGAGCACTATTTTTCAATTCTTCTTCTTGTAGTATTTTGCTCAAAATGCTTTGCAGTGCTGGTTTTCTGGCTGCAAATTCTTTTAGCTTTTGTTTCTTGTGAAAGACTTTAATTTCATTTTCAAATCTGAAGCTTAATTTTGCTGGATACAGTATTCTTGTTTGGAATCCATTATTTTTCAGCATTTGAAATACATTGTTCTAGGATCTTCTCGCTTTCAATGTCTGTGATGAAAAATCAGTCGTTAACCTAATTGGTTTACCCCTGAATGTAATCTGCCTCCTTTCTCTTATAGCGGTTAGTATTCTCTCCTTGTTCTGTATGTTGGCTATTTTCATAATTATATGTCTTGGAGTTGGTCTATTATGTTTTTGAATGTTTGGGATCCTGTAGGCTTCCAGGATTTGGCAATCCAATCCATCTTTCATCTCTGGGATGTTTTCTAGAATTATTTCATTTAATATGTTGTCCATTCCTTTGGTTTGAATCTCTATGCCTTCTTCTATCCTGATGAAGTATTTATTTATTTATTTTTTTTATGACATCCCATATCTCTTGAATAGATTGCTTGAGGGATTTAAGCATCTTTTCTGTGTTGACTATATTCTTGTCAAGTTGATAAACTTTGTCTTCATTATCTGATGTTCTGACTTCTACTTGATCTAGTCTATTTGTAATATTCTCGTTTGAGTTTTTAATTTGGTTTATAGTTTCCTGCATTTCTAGAATTACTGTTTGAATTTTTTTAAGATCTTTGTCTCCTGGTAAAGCTCGTTGTTTGCCATTTGAATTTGTTTGTTTAATTCATTTTCAAAATATACTTTTATTCCTTGGACTTGCTGCCTCATGTCTTCTCTAATATTCCTTTCCATCTGAGTTAGGTATGCCTTGAGTTCTTTTCCTATCCCTGTTTCTGATGCTTCTAGGTCCTCCTGTAGAATTAAGTTGTCCTGCATTGTTTGTACTCCTTTTTTTCCCTTGTTTTTTCATGATGTTCACGTTACTTTCCATCTCTATTTGATTGCTGTGTTTCTGCTTTATTCTATAGATTTGTTTTGGTGTTGTATATCTCTGTTGTCTCTCTTTTGTGTTGGTAGACTATGCCTGCTAAAGTGGATTCCACTTTGAAGTAATTCTGAAGGCCGAGCTCCAGTGACGTCACCTCTCTGTTTTGGCGGGCCCCAGGCTTCTTGTCAAGGTGTGCGAATACGGGGGTGTGACTCGACTGTCTCTGGTTGGTTTCAGCTCTGGGTCACTGGCGGGCAGGCGGTCTCCAGCTGCCCAGTCGTGCGGTCGGTGGCTGGCGGGCAGGCGGTCTCCAGCTGCCCAGTCACGCGGGCAGCAGGTGGGCTGTTACTGGCGGGCGGGCGATCTCTAGCCACCCAGTGGCGCGGTCGGTCACCGGCGGGGGGCGTTCGCCATCTGCCTAGTCATGCGGGCAGCCGGTGGACTGTCGCCTGTGGCCCTGCAGTCTCCAGCTGCCCAGTCACATGGGCCTGGCCTTTAGTCCCCTGGTTTCTCCTGCTAGTCCTGGTTTCTCCTGCTAGACCAGATTTCCCCTGAGTGATGCCTCTTAGCAGTTCAAACTATACTCTGGGCCTGCTGATTGTTGGGTGTGGAGGGTGTCTATTGAGAACTCAGACACTCTATTGTTTTGGTTTTTTCCGCTTGCCCCTCCGCCAGCACTGGCTAGACACGTTTCGATTTTGCCACTGATGCAAGGGGAATTGAAAGTTAGGTGTCTCTAGTTTTACCCGCGTCTTAATGCAGGCTCCCTCTGATAATCCCTCCTCCAGAAAGCCTAGGAGAAATTTTATGCGAATTCCCCACTGTATGGGAGATGAGCTGAGTAACATACACCTGTTTTATTGTTGCAATCCGTTGGAGAGTGGCGGTGGTTACTTCAGCTCTTCAAGATGGTGGCCGCTGGTTTTCTTGGTGGAGTTTCCTTTGTGGGGGATAGAACTTTAAAACTTCCTTCCCCGTCTGAAATCCTGAACTCAACCTGGGGCTCAGTGGGGGCTCTACCAGCATGATTCCACAGAATCCGCAGCAACATTTCTCCCTACTTCCAGGTTGCTTCTCAGTGGTGCCCCGCCATCTGTAACAGCGGGCCTGGCTACACGATTCAATCAGCCCGGTTCTCCGGTCGCACAGTTGGCTATTAGGAACCCCGTCATTCTATTGTTTTGATTTTTTCCTCTTGCCCCTCCCCCAGCACTGGCTAGACAGGTTTCATTTTCACCGCTGATGGGAGGGGGAGTTAAAGGTCAGTTGCCTCTAGTTTTCCCCCATTTTTATGCAGGCTCGCTCTCATCATCTCTCTCCCGGAAAGCCTATAAGAGATTTTATGTGAAATCACCGATGTATGGGAGATGAGCTGAGTAACACACACCTGTTTTATTGTTGCAATCTGTAGGAGAGTGGCTGTGGTTACTTCAGCTCTCCAAGATGGTGGCCATTAGTTTCCTTGGAGGAGTTTCCATTTTGGGAATTATAACTGTACCGCTTTCTTCCCCGTCTGAAATCCTGAACTCAGCTAAAGCCTCAGTGGGGGCTCTACCGGCAGGATTCCACAGAATCCGCATCAACGTTTCTCCCTGCTTATTGGTCGCATCTCGGTGGTGCCGCGCCGTCTGTAGCCACTGGGCGAGCTGTGCGGATCAGTCAGATCGGATCTTGGATCGCACAGTTGGCTCGTGTTTGAGACTCAATTACCGAACCATGATGCTAGAAATCCTTCTTATAGGTTTTGGTGCACCCCCATTTTGCTGTAATTTTCTAACAAGATAGTTTTTTGTCGTTCAAACTCGTTATTCACGGGTGCAGTGGTGCGGTACACTGGGTGTGATGCACTCTATTCACGGCCATCTTGCAATGACGAAATATTATGATTTGTATGCACCATTTACTGAAGTTTGTTTTCAGTATTAGAAAACAAATATGAATTTCAGGTGGATGAATATTTCTGAGAATAATCTTGTGAAAAGTTGATTATAAATCCACATACATGATTATGAATGATTTTAGGGAGTGTATTATAAGACGCATACATTTCATATTTTGAAAAATCTGGAGAGTGCGTATGTGTGTGTGTATATATATATATATATATATATATATATATATATATATATATACACACACACACACAAACACATACACACACAGACATTAAAAAGTAGGAATATATATGCCAATCGAAATTCATCATGAAATATATATCATCCACATATCCAAAAAAATACATTTTACTAAAAATGGATTTATGTATAATGTTGTTCAACTAGGAAGCTCACCCATCGGTTGAATATTCAGTTCCAACAGCGTTTAGGAGGAGTGATCTCTTCTCACAATTTGTATCTGCCAAGTCACTCACCTCAGAAGAAGGTACGCGTGATACCAGGCAGGATTCTATATGCATATAAAAATACATGTGCTGAATAGGCTACAGAGAGACAGGAATTCACATATTTCTTAACTTCAAAACCCATGGTGAACTATTTCAATAAACATTGACTATATTTATAACTTCTACTCTATATAATGCAAAAGGGAAGTCCAACTATACACCATGCCTCCTCTGAACTGCTTGTATTTCTATTCTGTTTGAGTTACTATACTCCATCATATTAGGATTAGTAGTCAGAGTCTAGTAGGGAATGGGTTAGTGTCAGCGATTCAGTATTTCGAATGGAAAATAGAAAAATAAACCCAATGTGTTTTCAAATATGAGCTACACAAAAATCTTCCCACTCTCATCCAGAAAAATGCCTTGATATTACCCTCGCCTGAAGTAATGCACAATTAGAGGAGAAGAGTTAGAAAATCTGTGAACACATATCTGGAATAGAATATGCTCAGGAGTTCACAAGCTTAGAGGTGGTAGAGGAGTTTCCAAAAGTAAGGGACATGGTAAACACTCCACAAACATGGAGCACTGCAGGCCTAAAGACTTCTTGAGAAACTTCCTCTAAATTTGGGCATTTGAAATATATGTTTTTGTCAGGAGCCTTAGCTTCCCATGTAGTGAGAGCATCAAAACTGGGTCTGCATCTATGTGACCTGGAAGACATGGTATCTTATTTTTCAATGAACATGAGGCAGCAGTGCTGAATTCTCACTTTGAAGGTAAACTGTGGCAACTGGGGTCTAAGTGTCTCTCCGTGTTGACTGTGAAGCCATTTGGTCATCCTCTAGTTTTCCTGGTGTGTCTTGCTGCTGCACTGGGAGTTTGGTATTTGCTTCATGAAATACAAGGAGTTCAACTGGGACATAGTGCTGGATGGAGTTCTGTCACATGCGGTGGGTCAGGATCTGGAGGAGAATGCACGAATGAGGCTTCAATCCCACATAGCTTGCCCCCTTGACCATAGCAACCTGATTCTGAACATTGCCCTGAAACCTCTCCATATAACAAGATGCCTTAACATATAAGGGTCTGCTGCTTGAGCCATGTCAGTCACAAGCCATTTGAAAGCCAATGGCAGATTCACATGGCCCCAGCACAGATGTTTTATCACACACCTGCACACCACTGCTCTAGGCCCGCTACTAAGCAGGCTCCAACTTACTGGCATCTCTGTTCTACATCATTTTCATGAAACCCAGTCAATCACACATTGTCTGGTATACTCATGGTCAGCAAACGGACATCAAAAGGTTCTCCAGTGCCACCTAGTCATGAACATTTTAAAAATCCCATGGTATTTATCTAGCCATTTTTTCAGGATGAAGTTGGAGCACTATGATTTTCAATTCATTCAGGAACCATTAAATGTTGAGGAAGCTCATTTCAATGAAAGCTCTGGAGAACACACACAGGCAAGTCTTCTAAAAAAGTTGCCAAAAGGTCACATGAAGCCAGGCCCATTGAGGTCTACAATGTGAGATCGATGTGTATTTTGATTCTCAACTACGGCTGCCAAGTCTGTCAGAATAAAATCATGTGATATCCTGGCTGAGATTCACCGCCCCTTGTGGAAAGCCTTCCTGGGCATACATCTCAATTCCAAGTGTTACTCTCATGCATGGCCTCCTAGAATCCCAACACAACTCATGGAAATACTACTCTGAGGTCAGTTCCAGAACTCAGTCTCTAAGAATCACACCAGAGTTCAAGCCCAGGTGGAGCTAGTCATCATTTTCAACTGTCCAACTAATAACCACAATTAAAACCAAAACACTTCTACATGATCCTCATCTTCTTCCATATAGACACTAATTATAACCTCTGGCTGGAAGTTTCCATGAGGGGCGCTGCCCAAGAAAGTGTCCAAAATATGCTCCCTTGTACCCTCATTTACTTAAAGTCGGGGTGGCCTGAAAACCTTCCTGTGAACCAGGAGTGATCAAGTAGGCCTGCCATTAATACTGCTCTCTTTCTCCAATTTGAGGACTACTGACTGTGGGGTTTAGATTCTTCATGATAATTGGAAACATGAGAAAACCCAAGCACCTTTGAGCTTCCCTCTTCAGGGCTTTGAAGAAATTATTTGACCCAAAGGATCCCTATTCTCACTTGATGGAGGTCAGGAACCTTACAGAGGAAAGCGAGAGACTTCATCCACAATGACTGCTCTTTTGGCCATTTTGGGTTTGGATAAAAACATTGGATCCATCAGATGCTGAGAATCTAACTACAGCCTCACACAGGGCCAAGAGGCTAATTCAGACACATCCATTTCCAAAGCAGATAAGCAAAAAGCCACAGGTGATGTCCATTCTTTTTCATTTGAAACTGTTTACTTCAGGCTTCACAAAGGAGTGGCCTGAGGCAAGGACCTTCCTGAAATTCAGGGCAACAAACAATAGGTAAACAAATGGCACAAAGCAGGGTTTCTCCACTGAGACTTTCCTGGTCACACTGATATCTGAGTTTTCTGAGATGCTCGCCATTCCCGTCAGCTATCCAGTACATGGCCATATCACAGAGCTTGTAGGTGGTACATATCTTGGACACAAAACCATGAGGCTATTTTGGAGAATGGCCAGAATACAGTAGGAAAACAGAAACTTCGGAAGATAGCAGGTGTTGCCCTTCAAAAAGGTAAGCCACAGTCCAATTGTAATTTGGGCAGGATGAATGCTGGGAAGCTTTCTACTAAACAGGACACATCCATTGATGCATTCTATTTTCTAATGTCTACAATCACGGACAGAGTGGGATACACAGATATAGAAGCACTCGCCTTGTCAAACAACTTACTAGAAACAGTCAATGCCAATCCAAAGAAACAGCCTTTCCGACCTATTCTCAGAACATGAGAGAAAACCAAAAACACACACCCACACCCACAAAGGCACCCTCTTTGCCCAAGTAGGTCTGTGACTATCCAGAGTGTCCTCTGAATGATGGGCCACATTATATTCCACCAAAATGGCCTCTCCTGTCGCAAATCTGGTCTCCTTTGCCAACTCTGTGAAGTTGTCAGGAGTCATAGGTGAGCCACTACCTGCTTTCTCAGGTAAGGCCCCTCTTCAGAGCTTTCCTGGCATTTGGACATCCTCACATCAGTAGGCACTAAGAAAGACTGACTCTGTTCTTGGTAAATGGAAACAAGTGAGACCACTGGGACTGGGATTGCAACTGACTCTGGGTGCCTCTATTCCTGGATCACAAGTTCAGAGAGTTCCATCGCCAAGGAGGTGAGGTGAGGTCACTTCCTTCAGGAACTGAATGAGGTCACTGCCTTTGCAACCTCTTTGTCCTGACAGTTACTTCTAAGGGTCCCATGAGATGGAGGCTCTCCCTACCTCCTGTGACACTTTCACAAGTTAGAATGATATATCAACCATAGGCACCTGGGAACAGCTCTTCACACAGGCCTTGTTTGGTCCATCTTCTCTACATTTAGAAGATAGAGGTTGTTGGTTGATTCAGACACATCCCTTCATCCTGACCAGGTTGTTTGGCATAGAATTTGACTTTTGCTCTCTCAGGTCCTTCATAGCTGCCTACATCTTCTCCAGGGATCATTTCTACATGGACCTTTGATGCTCTCAGCAGGTGGAAGATCCCCTACATTCCTGTATTGTAAGACCAACTCTGTCCCTCCACTTCTGTAAAGTTAGATTGAGTGAACAATGTATGTTTAGGGTTAATATCATGTTTGATTTGGATAAGGAATCTCTCTGCCTGATAAATAATGGTATTGGGAACCTGTGATATTTACAAGAATATATAGGTGAAATACAAGTATGAAAACAGAAATATAGGTAAGATTTGAAACCAGAAGGGAATTGGGCCCTTGAGTGGGATACTTAGGTTTGAATTATGTTCTGCATATATGTCTCAGATAAATTGAAATACAATGGCTTAGGACCTTATACCTTGGATGATTGATTGTCGAAGAGTACATCGAGTCAAAAAGCGAGAGTCAGTAGGATTAGGAAGATAGTCAGTAGGTTTAGAAATAAGAGTGAATATAGGATTTGGACCAAAATTTCTTAGCAATAGCATCTAGGGTAGACAGTGAATGTATATGTCAGCATATGTAGTGTCAGACACAATGATGAACTGGGGAAAATATGTAGAAAAGCAGATATCAACAGAGATATTAGGAAATCAGGCAAAGTATAAAGTGAGTGATAGGATTAGACATTTTCAACAGGCTGAGGTTTAATATATAATCTGAGGAAGAAACAAATATGTAGTCACCAATAGGATTTACATTTGAGAGCATTAGGCAACCCGGACACTGTTGTTCTAGTAACCCATGCTCATTTTCCATTTAAGATTTTATACAATCATGAGTGTGAACTTTGCTTTTTGTGTCCAGAATATTACTGTGATATATATATATATATATATATATATATATATATATATATATATATATATATATAGATAAGGTGACATGAGTATTTCTTCCACCATTTCTGGTAGCAATATTTTGAAGAGGTATTAATTAGTATTGGGGGGACAAATAGGTGTACACTGTGTCTAAGAATATAGAGATAATGCATTAATAGACCATACTGTGAATAAAGAGCATAACTGATTTCAACTTTAAATAATGGATTGAATTGAAATGTGAAAATATACAGGAAATCTTAAATTGATATACATACATTCATTCCAACCAGTTATACATCAAATGGTAATATTAATGTTATGGTTTATCTTGAAGAGTGTGTGAGTTTAGTTTCGAAATTGATTATGGAAATCGAAAATAATGTGTTTGGAAAGAAGTCTCATGAAAAGACGAGTCAAGTAACATGGAGGAATACATGTGTTCTGAAGCAGGAAGTGATTGAAAGTGAAACAAATTCCTATAAATTTCTGAACTTTTAGATGAAATATATATCCTATGATGTGCAAAAATCTGAAGAAATAGTAATGTACCAGTGTTGAATTAAAATGAACGTCAAAATACAAATCATGTCCCATAGGAATCTACTTGCATTGATGTTAAACTGGATCATTTACTGTAGAAATATTAGGATATGTAAGCACCGTTTATTGAAGTTAGTTTTCAGTACAGGAAACAAATATGTGTTTCAGGTGGATGAGTATTTCTGAGAATAATCTTGTGAAAAGTTGATTATAAATCCACATACATGAACATGAATGAATTTACAGAGTGTATATAAGACACATATATTTCATATTTTATAAAATGTGGAGAGTGTATATATATATATATATATATATATATATATATATATATATATATATATACAAAAAACCACAAAAATACATTAAAAATATCAATATGTATATGCCAATCGTAATTCTTCTTGTAATATAAATCATCCACAGATGCAAAAATATTTATTTTGCTAAACATGGATTTATGTATAATATTGTTTTACTAGGGAGCTCACGCATAGTTTGAATTTTCAGTTCCAACACCGTTTAGGAGAAGTGATCTCTTTTTACAATTTGTTTCTGCCAAGTCAGCCAACTCATAAAAATGTACGTGTGATACCAGGTAGAGTTCTATATGTGCATTTAAAAAATACATGTGCTGAGGATGCTACAGAGAAAGGGAGACAAGAATTCACATATCTGTTAACTTTAAAAACACATGGAGGACTATTTCAATTAAAAATTGAGTTGATTTATAAAACCAACCCTTTATCATGCAAAGGGAAGTCCAACTATACACCATGCCTTCTCTGAAATGCTTGTATTTTCATTCTGTTTCGGTATCTTTCTCCATCATATTAGGATTAGTAGTCAGAGTCTAGTAAGGTATGAGTTCGTGTCAGGGATACAGTATTTCAAATGGAAAATTGTAAAATGGATCAATGTGTATGCAAATGTGTGCTACAAAAAAAATTTCCCACTCTCATTGAGAACAATGCCCTGAATTTCCTTCACCATAAGTAAGACACAATTAGAGGAGAAGAGTTAGAAAATCTTTGAATACATATCTGAAATGGAAAATTCTCAGGAATTTACAAACTTGGAGATGGTAGAGGAGTTTCCAAAAGTAAGTAGATTGGGCACTTGAAATACATGTTGTTGTCAGGAGATTTGAAATACATGTTGTTGTCAGGAGCTTTAGCTTCCTTTCTAATGAGACCATCAAAGTTGGGTCTGCATCTCTGTGATCTGGAGGACATGGTTTATAATTTTCCAATGAACATGAAGCAGCAGTGCTGAATTCTCTTTGTAGTGAGAGCATCAAAGCTGGGTCTGCATCTATGTGATCTGGAGGAAATGGATTCTTATTTTACAATGAACATGAGGCAGCAGTGCTGAATTCTATCTTTGTAGGTAAACTGTGGCCACTGGGGGCTAAGTGTCTCCCCATGTGGACTGTGAAGTTATTTTATCATCCTCCACTTTTCACAGTGTTTTTTGCTGCTGCACTCGGAGTTTGGTACTTGCTTCACGAAATACATGGAGTTCAACTGGGACACCATGCTGAAGGAAGTTCTGTCACGTGTGGTGAGTCAGGGTCTGCAGGAGAATGCACCAACAGGGCTTGTATACCACATAGGTTGCCCCCTTGACCATAGCAACCTAATTCTGAACATTGCCCTGAAACCTCTCCATATAACAAGATGCCTTTACATATAAGGGTCTGCTGACTGCACCATGTCAGTCACAAGCCATTTGGAAGCCAATGGCAGATCCACATGACCCCACAACAGATGTTATATCACACACTTGCTCACCACTGCTATAGGCTCACTACTTAGCAGGCACCAACTTAATGGCATCTCTGTTCTCCAGCATTTTTATGAAACCCAGTCAATCAAGGCACTGTCTGGTACAGTCATGATCAGCAACAGGACATCCAAAGGTTCTTCAGTGCCACCTGGTCATTGGAATTTCAAAAATTTCATGGTATTTTTCTAGCCAATTTTCAAGGATGAAGTTGGAGGCACTGTGGGTTTCAATTCATTCAGGAATCATTCAATGGTGAGGAAGCTCATTTCAATTAAAGTTTTGGAGAACTCGCACAGCCAAAGCCTCCCAAAGAGTGGCCAAAAGGTCACATGAATCCAGGCCCATTGAGGTCTACAATTGAGGTCCATGTGTGTTTTGACAAGCAAATATGGCTTCCAAGTCATTCAGAATAAAATTATGTGATATCCTGGCTGAGATTCCCAGTGCTCTGTGAAAAGCCACCCTGGGCCTACATCACCGATTCCAAGGGCGAATCTCATGCGTGGCCTCCTAAAATCCAAACACAATTCATGGCAATACTTCTTTGATTTCTGATCCAGAACTCAGTCTCTAAGGGGAATGACACCAGAGTTCAAGCCCAGGTGGATCCAGTCATCTCTTCCAACTGCCACACGAATGACCACAATTAAAACCAAATCACTCCCACATGGCCCTCATCTTCTTAAATATAGACACTCATCATAACCTCTGGCTGGAGGTTTCAATGCGGGACGCATCCCAAAAGAGTGTCCAAAATATTCTCCCTTACCCTTCATTTGCCTAAAGTCAGGGTGGCATGGACACCCTTCCTGTGAACCTAAAGTGATCCAATAGGCCTGCCGTTAATACTGCTCTGCTTCTCCAAATTGAGGCCTACTGACTCTCAGGGATACATTCTTTATGTTATTTGGAGTCATAAGAAAACACAAGCACCTCTGCAGGGCTTCGAAGAACTCATTTGACCCAAAGGATCCCTATTCTCACTTGATAGAGGTCAGGAACCTAACAGGGGAAGGCAAGAGACTCTTAAACAATGAAAGATTTTTGGCCATTTTGCTTTTGATTGCACACATGGAATCTATCTTTAGATCTATCATGTGCTGAGAATCTAAGCCACAACCTCATACAGGGCCAAGAGGCTGATTCAGACACATCCCTTTCCAAAGCAATTAAGCAAAGAGCCACAGATTATGCCCATTTATTTCCATTTGAAAACTGTTTTATTCAGGCTTCACAAAGGGGTGGCCTGAGGCAAAGACCTTCCTGACATTCAGGGCAACAGAACCATAGGTAAGCAAATGAACCAAAGCAGGGTTTCTACACTGAGAGTTTACTGGTAACACTAATATCTGAGTTTTCTAAGATGTTCCCATTCTCTACAGCTCTCAAGTATATGGACATGTCACAGAGCTTGGAGGTGTTACATATCTTGGACACAAAACCATGAGCCTATTCTGGAGAGTGGCCAGAATTCAGGAAGAAAATAGGAACTTAGGAATTTACTAGGTGTTGCCCATCCATAAGGCACGCCACGTCCATTCATAAATTAGGCAGGATGAATTCTGGGAAGTTTTCTACTAGACAGGACAAATCCATTGATGCATTCTCTTTTCTAATGTTTACAACCACGGACACAGTGGGATACACAGACATAGAAACACTAGCATTGTCAAACGACTTACTAGAAACAGTCCACTCTAATCCAAACAAAGAGCCTTTCCTTCCTATTCTCAGAACTTGAGAGAAAACCACAAACTCACACCCAAACCCAAAAAGGCACCTCCTTAACCCAAGTAGGTCTGTGACTATCCAGAGTGTCCTCTAACTGGTGGGCCATACTATGTTCCCCTAAAATGGCCTGTCCGGTCCCAGATCTGGTCTCCTTGGCAAACTATGTGAAGTTGTCAGGAGCCGGCGGTGAACCAATAGCTGCTTTCTCAGGAAAGGTCCCTCTTCAGAGCTCTTCTGGCATTTGACCATCCTCATATCAGTAGGTACCAAGAAAGACTGACTCTGTCCTTGGTAAATCCAAACAAGTGAGACCACTGGGACTGGGACTGGGACTGGCTCTGGGTGCCTGGCTTCCTGGATCTCAAGTTCAGAGATTTCCATCACCAAGGAAGTGAGGTGAGGTCACTTACTTCAGGAAATGAATGAGGTCACTGCCTTGGCCACCACTTTTTCCTAACAGTTGCTTCCAAGGGTTTCATGAGATGGAGGCTGCTCCTACTTCCTGTGACACTTTCACAAGTTAGAATGGTATATCAACCATAGGTACCTGGGAACAGCTTTCCACACAGGCATGGTTTGATCAGTCTTCTCTACATTAGGAAAGGAGAGGCTGATTCAGACACATCCCTTCATAATGACCAGGTTGTTTGCCATGGAATATGACTTTTTCTCTCTTAGTTCCTTCATAGCTGCCTGCAACTTCTCCAGGGTATCATTTCTGCATTCACCTTTGATTTTCTCAGCAGGTGGAAGATACCCTACATTATTGTATTGTAAGACAAACTCTGTCCTGGCTAATCTGTAAACTTAGTTTGAGGGAACAGTGTATGGTTAGGGTAGTAACAGGTTCGAATTTGGTTAGGAATCATACTGAGAAATGAACAATGGTATTGGGAACTTGCGATATTTACAAGAATATATTGGTGAAATATAAGTATGAAAACAGAAATTTAGATAAGATTTGAATCCAAGAAGGGCATTGGGCTCTTGATTGGGATACTTAGCTTTGAATTATATTCTGCACAGATGTCTCAGATAAATCAATATACAATGGCATAGGATCTTGTACCTTGGATGATTGATTGTTGAAGAGATCATTCAGTCAAAAAGGTATAGTCAGTAGGATTAGGAAGATAGTTCGTAGGTTGAGAAAAAAGAGTGAGTATAGAATTTGGACCAAAAGTTCTTTAGCAATAGGGTTTCAGATAGAGAGTGAATGTAAATGTCAGCACATGTGAAGAGTCAGTCACAATGATGAACTCTGGAAAATATGTATGAAAGCAGATATCAATAGAGACATTAGGAAATCAGGCAAAATACAAAGTGAGTGATAGGATTAGACCTTTTCAACAGGGTTGAGGTTGAATATATAATCTTAGGAAGAAACAAATATGTAGTCACCAATAGGATTGATTTGAGAGCATTAGGCAACCTGGACATGGATGTTTTTAGTAATCCATGCTCACTTTCCATTTAGACTTTGGTGAAAGGTTTATAAAATAGGTAATTGTCACTTCCTGGTTTTCTGTATGCTGAACAAAACACTGATGAAATCTTTAGGACTGTTTGCTAATCTTGTTTCCAGAATGTGCTGTCCCCAACTGCCAAACTGCAGAATGTACACTTCACCGGTTTGTACGCAAACCGCCCCCTTGCCCTCAACCATCAATAAACTTCCCTCCCTGCCCTCTCCAAGGAAAGTATATAAGCTCTGCTTAAGCTGTTCTCATTGCTCTCTGCTCTATTCAAGTGATCTGTGAGCTTCAGAATGCTGGACTTCCAATAAATCCTTTACTGTTGCATTAGACATTCTCTTGGTGGTCTCTTCCTTCGACGCTCGCCCGAACTTTACCTCTGGAGGCACCAGCGAGATCCAGCAGCGGCGGACGAAAGACCCCCAAGGGTCTCCTTTCAGGGTAAGTAAGGTGACTCTTTCTGGTTTCAGGTTTCAGGTTAGGGTTTGCCAAAATCGCTATCAGTGAGGAGCTTGAGCTCTCTCTGATGGTGGCTGACAGATGTGTCACAGAGCCACAGGCCACGTTCCTGGGACACGCCCCAGAGGACTCAGGAAATCAAGGAACAATAGTCTCCTCAACTCAGTGATATTTTGTTTCGGATTTGGTATTGCCAGTCCATCAGGTTTTGCCGGGTACTCAGTCCTGGTCTCAGTATTGGATGTCCATTGCCTGTCTTTATTGCCTTGTCTTCTCTGTGTAGTGTGCCGTTGCTTTCACTGTTTGTGTATCTCTCATTTTGGGACAGAGCACTTCAATACCTCTCTCCCTGACCCTTGATCACTGGACCAAAGTTTGCTTAACGGCCCAGAATCTTTCTTTTTCAGTAAAACACTGGACCTGGCAGACTCTCTGTGCCTCAGAATGACACACCTTTGGAGTTGGATGGCCCCCAGAAGGATGTTTCTACTTCCCACAAATTTGAAAAATCAGAGATATTGTCTTTCAGCTGGGGCCACATAGCCATTCAGATCAACAGCCATATATCTTAACTTGGCAGGACCTCTGCAAATCTCCTCCTCCATGGGAGAAGCCTTTTCTTGTCCCTTCCCCCGCTCCTACTCCTTCCACCATGATTCTATCTCTCAAACCCTCTGCTCCTCCTCCTCCACCCTCTGTTCTCCCTGAGTCTCAAGACTCTACTGGACTCTCCTCCCCCTTCTTATCCCCTGCCCTCGTCCCCAAAACCCAACAACCTCTAAGTGATTCCAATGCTGCTGACTCAGGCTCTCCGCCATTGGAGGAAGTTAGGCCGGCCCAGCCCCCTCCAGATGACTCCCCCTCGTCACACACAGGCCCTCCTTTCCTGGAGGAAGCTGGCCGGCTAAAAGAACTAAAAGAACTCCCTGGCATTTTCACACCTGCCTACTTGGGATCATTGCAAACAAATCCTAGGGACTCTCTTCATGACAGAGGAATGAGAGAGAAACCTCCTGGAAGCTAGAAAAAAATATCCTCGGACCAGATGGGTGACCAACACAACTTCCCAACATAATCAAAGCCGGCTTCCCCTTGAACTGACCCAAGTGGGACCCTGACACCTTTGAAGGTAGGGAGCATCTGTCCACTTATTGCCCGGCCCTAATAGTTGGTTTCCAACCAGTCGGTAGGCAACCAAGTAATTTGGCCAGGTTAAGAGAGAATATTCAAGGGCCTGATGAATATCCCTTTATGTTTCTAGAGAGAATTATGGAGGCATATAGGAGATTTACTCCTTTTGTTCCTTAGGCAGAGGATCAAAATGCATCTGTCATGATGGCCTTCATTGGGCAAGCTGCCCTTGATATTAAAAGAAAGTTACAATACTTAGATGGATTACAAGATATGACTTTGAGAGATTTAGTCTGAGAAGCCGAGAAAGTATAGTATAAGTGAGAAGCAGAGAGAAACAGAGGGAGCAAAGGGAAGATGAGAGATGCAAGAGACAGACTAAGGCATTGACTAAGGTCCTGGTCACAACAATAAATAGCCCAGAAATTAAGAAACAGGGAGACAGGAAGGAATACCTTGGTGCACGCCAGAGGCCACCCCTGGCCTCAGATCAATGTGCCTACTGTAAAGAAAAAGAACACTGGGCCAAAGAGTGCCCTAGAAAGAGACAGCCATGCCAGCCAGCCATTCTGACTCTGGAGGATGACTAAGAAAGTCGGGGCTCAGATCCCTTCCCTGAGCTCAGGGTAACTTTTGAAGTGGAGAGGATCCCAGTAAACTTTGAAGTGGATACAGGGGCAGTATACTCAGCCCTTAAGGCCCCACTGGGCCCACTATCAAATAAAAGGTCTCTAGTTCAAAGGGCTAACGGCAGTAAATATCAGACTTAGACAACTAAGAGGACGATGGACATGGGGAAAGGAAAAATCCATCACTCCTTTCTAGTAATCCCAGAATTTCTGTCCCCATTGATGGGCAGAGATCTACTCAGTAAGCTCTGGGCCAAAACAACTTTTAACCCCGAAGGCCCCAAAATGAAATTTCTAAATCCTTCAGTAAAAACTCCTATAGTCTTGGCTTTATAAATGTCAGTAGAAGATGAACAGCAACTCTTCACACCCCCCAAGACTGATCAAACAGGCAAGCTACCCCAGAAATGGATAACGGATTTCCCAGATGCTTGGGCAAAAACTGTGGGGTTAGGCCTAGCTGTGAAATAACCTCCAAAAACAGTGGAGTTGAAAACCTCAGCCTCCCCAATCAATGTCAAACAATATCCTCTGAGCAATAAAGGTAAAGATGGGATAAGGCCCCATATTCAGAAATATCTGGCCTTAGGGTCCTAAGGCCCTGTCAATCGGCCTGGAACACTCCCCTGCTACCAGTAAAAAAAGCCAGGAACCGGGGACTATCCCCAGTTCAAGACCTAAGAGAGATCAACAACAGAGTGCAGAACATTCACCCCACAGTAACTAATCCGTACAATCTGCTTATCACTCTGAACCCTGAGCAGAAATGGTATACTGTTCTGGACTTAAAAGGTGCTATCTTTTGCTTGCCTCTGCATAAAGTTAGTCAGTTGCTGTTTGCCTGCTAGTGGGTAGACCGAGAAACCGGAACATCTGGTCAACTAACTTGGATTAGACTCCCACAGGGGTTCAAAAACTCTCCCACTCTTTTTGATGAAGCCCTCCACAGAGATCTCAACAATTTCAGAACTACGCACCCCGAAGTCACCCAGCTTCAATACATGGATGACCTGCTACTGGCAGCAAACACCAAGGAAAACTGTGAGTCTGGGACCAAAGCACTATTATATGAGCTTCCTGAACTCGGGTATAGAGCTTCTGCCCAAAAGGCCCAAACTTGCCAGCAAGAAGTAATCTTCCTGGGCTATTCCCTTAGGGGCGGTAAACGATGGCTCACTGAGCCCAGAAATCAAACGGTTGTGCAGATACCACCCCCATCTAGCAGCAGACAACACAAGAGAGTTTCTTGAAACTACTGGGTTTTGCAGGTTATGGATTCCTGTGTTTGCGTCCTTAACTTCTCCTTTATACCCGCTGTTAAAGGGAGATGCCCAATTCCAATGGACACCGGAGAACCAGCAAGCTTTTGATAACATCTAACGACACTGGCACTGAACTCCTCAACTTGACTGAGCCAAGCCTGCAATTTCAGAAAGCCCTACACTACGTTAAAAATGTACATCAAGTTACACAACTTGGTTCAAAGAAACTGCAGGCATTCCTGAAGGATCAAGAACAGAGTTTTCCACTAACCGACTCAAAGCGAAAGGAAATAACTGAACGGGTAACAAAAGCCTGTCCGGTCTGTCAATAGGTTAATGCTTATCCTTCCAAGCTTCCTGCAGGAAAGCACCTACGAGGAACCAGACCAGGACAATTTTGGGAAGTGGACTTTACTGAAATTAAGCCAGCAACTTATGGACTTAAATATCTCCTAGTCTTTGTGGATACATTTTCAGGATGTATTGAAGCCTTCCCCACGGAAAAAAAAATGCACAAATGGTGGTCAAGAAGATCCTGAAAGATATTTTTCCAAGATACGGCCTGCCTAAGGTAATAATGTCTGATTATGGCCTAGCATTCATGGCCCAAGTAAGTCAGGGGTTAGCCAGGACCCTGGGGATAAATTGGAAGTTACATTGTGCTTATAGACCCCCAGCTCAGGACAGGTAAAAAAAATAAATAGAACCATTAAAGAGACCTTAACAAAATTAAGCTTAGAGAGTGGCATAAAAGATTGGACTATGCTCCTGCCTTATGCACTGTTTCGTGCAAGAAATACTCCCTCTCTTTCTTTGTGTAACCTCACCCACTATGAAATTCTCTATGGGGCCCCTCCTCCACTAAGGGACCTAACCCCAACTCTAAGACCTAATGATCCCTTCAACACCCTCTTGTTTGACAGACTTAAAACTCTTGAAAGAACTCAGCAATACCTCTCGAAACAGCTCTCCACTGCCTACCAACCTGGTGAAGAGGAGACTCCACATCGATATCAATAAGAGACTTCCTCTACATAAGACAACATCAGGTGTCATCCCTGGAACCCCACTGGACAGGACCATACCAGGTGCTACTTATAAAACCTACAGTGGTAAAGGTCGACAGAATCACTTCCTGTATCCTAATTCTCATCTCAAGCCTGCACCCTGTCCAGAATCTGGCTGGAAACTGGAAAAGACTGGTATCCATTTCAAATTGCATATTCGCCATGTGGATAAGGCTATAGACTCTCCCCTTGGCCACCAGTAGTCCTAACCCTCATCAGCCTGTTCAGCAGCGATGGCTGATCAAAAATTCTACCTGACAAGAAGTATAGTCTATCTCGCATACATCCCCCTTAGGGACCTGGTGGCCATCTCTCCACCAAGACATTTGTCAGCTGGCTATACGTCTTTCCTATTGGGATATCTCTGATGAAGAGGATCCCACTAAAATTCCATTAAATCCCTTCTGTACCATAGATAATGGAAACAAACATTATGGATGTAGGGATATGCGAGCCAGATGCAGGTTGGCTAGCCTAGACTACTATGTTTGCCCAGCAGATTATCAAAGCCACAAACAGCCATGGCTGTGTGGGGGAAAAGCCGACTTCTTCAGTAAATAATGGGGATGTGAGCATACCGGGGCTGTCTGGTGGAACCCAAACTCCTCATCAAATTTATTACACAGCATTGGCCATATTACCAATTAGACAACCAAAACCGATGGCCCCCAGAGGGGTCTCTAGATCCTCAAATTCTGTGTGACCGTTTCAACTTCGGCAAGTGTTCTAAAGAATCCATCCTTTTGGAATTTCCTTCCAAGGAAATTCCCCTATGTGTAGGGCTTTTCCCTCCTATGCTCACATCCTGAACTATGCTTCTCTAATAGATCCTCATCCCCCGCCTTCTGCTCCAGACTCTCTGCTGTCACTCCCACATCAGCAACCTGATTTCTCCGTTCCAATTACTAGATCAAAACCCCAAACCTCCCCTGGTTCTCAGACCATTGCCCCCTTGCTGAGCTTGCAGGTACTAAGGTACCCTTCCACCCACTCACTCCACTCTTCTCCTGTCAGTGCCCTCACCAGGTCCCACCAGGTCCTCTTACCAGCTAACCCAAAGCTCAAACCAGCTGAGGAGTGCCCTCAGACGCCTATCCAAGATGTAATGAAAATGGCCTTTAAAGTTGCTTTGTCATCACTGAAAACAGGTTACGAAGAATTTAAAGTCCCTCAAAGGCTTTTTGGAATACTCACTCCTGTCTTCCCCTCTGCTCTACCTGTTCTACTGATCAAGTTTTGTTGCCAGGAAAATCCCAAACCCCTTTCCCATTATTCTTTTATATCTCTTTTTCTTCATTCTCAGAATCACGGTGCTGCTCTCACCCCCCCCCCGCCTTCCCCATCTTCCCCCTCTGTACCAGGCCCACAGAAAAATCTTAAATGGCCTTCTCCAGAAGTCTTCATGATGGTTGACTTTAGTACTTTCAGCAACAGAGTCCCTATAGAAGAGTTCAGTGTAGATAAACTTCCTCGTTTTGTGTTGCTCTGTTCTACTTGGACACTGGCTGGAAAAATTAGAACTCCTATGCTAGACAACCCCTTACTAGTTTTTATCAAAATATGTGAACAAGGCCTCTGGCCTTGAGCTGGGGCTTCCAAAGATGGCTACATTTCTAAGATAAAGAAGTTTACAACTGAGCTCCATGGTACCAGCTGGCAGGAAGAAAAAATAAGAGAAGAAAAAAGCTCTCCCCCTCCCAGGTGTCCTTTAAAAGTTAACTTGCGCAGAGCAGAGGAAAAAAAAAAAAAAAACAGAAACAAAAACTATGTTTTGTGAACTTCTGCAGACTGTTAATTTCTGAGCCACTTACGTTACATGTTGGGTACAAAATTCTGAAACTACCTAAACTTGGGGTTCAGGGGATTAATTGATTACAACAGAAGCAATGCCCTCTAAATTCGATTGCAAACAAATAGGACTGTTTCTCTGTCTTCTGTGCTATCTTAGGTGCCTTGCCTTGTCCGTCCCTACAACAGTCTAATTCTATATACTTAAGCATTGTTTATGTTTTCATAAAATGATCAACAGATGGGATTAAGTATGTAATGGTGCAGATGTTTCCCAGAGTGCTCTATCATGACGCAGGATCATTTAAAGTTTCAATAGGGGGGGCATACAAACTGGTTCCACGGGAAACCTGTATCCCTCACTTTCTACATCCTATTAGGAATAGGAGTTGCCGCAGGGGTGGGCACACTAACCACTGCCCTAGTCGATGGGACACAACAAATGACCCAATTAGAAGCAGCAATAGACCAAAACTTAAAGGTATTAAAACCTCCTTCACAGCTTTACAGGAATCTTTAACCTCTCTCTCTGAAGTTGTTTTACAGAACAGTCGAGGGTTCGACCTCCTCTTCATGAGAGAAGCGGCCTTTGTCTTGCATTGAGGGAAGAATGTTGTTATTATGCCGACCACACTGGAGTTGCAAAAGAATCTATGATTAAATTAAGAAGACGCCTTGTAGAGCATCAACAAGAGAGAGAGGCCCAAAAAGGGTGGTTTGAGTCTTGGTTCACAGAGTCCCCCTGGTTAACTACGCTCTTATCAGCCCTGGCCGGTACATTAATAATCCTCATATTATTGCTAACTGTTGGACCTTGTTTGCTCAACCATGTAGTTTCCTTTCTCCAAGCTCAAATTGGACAAGTTAAACTTATGGTAATAAGAAAACAATATACCACACTAGCAGACATAAAATGTGACACCCCCAATGATCACTTTTATGATTAAAAGTAACCAAAAGAAGAAGTGGGGAATGAAAGGTTAACAAAATAGGTATTTGTCACTTCCAGTTTTTAAGTATGTTTAACAAAACACTGTTGTTATCTTGAGAACGGTTTGCTTATCTTGTTCCCTGAATGTGCTGTACCAACTGCAAAACTGTAGAATGTACTCCCTCACCCGTTTGCATGCAAACTGCCCACTCGCCCTGAGCCATCAATAATCTTCCTTCCCTGCCCTCTCCAAGGAAAGTATATAAGCTCTGCTTAAGCTGTTCTCAGGGCTCTCTGATCTATTCAAGGGAGCTCTGAGCCCCAGCATGCTGGACGCCCATAAACCCTTGGCTGTTGCATGAGAAAGTCTCTTGTGGTCTCTTCCTCCGACGCTCGCCTGACCTTTACATTGGTAAAATAATAAGTGTGACCTTTGCTTTTTGTGTCGAGAATATTACTGTGATAAAATGTATATGTAGATAAGGTGACTTGAGTATATCTTCCGCAATTTCTGGGAGCAATATTTTGACGATGTACAAATTAGTATTGGGTGTACAAATAGGTGTACCCTATGACTATGAATATAGAGATAATGCATGAATAGACTGTACTGTGAATAAATAATATAATGGGTTCCAAATTTAAATAATGCATTCAATTCATATCTGAAAATATACAGGAAATCTTATATTGATACACATACATTCATTCCAACCACTTATACAACTAAAGGTAATATTAGGTTTATGGTTTATCATGAAGAGTGTGTGAGTTTTGCTTCAAAAGTGGTTATGGAAAATCTCAAAAGGGAATCACACCAGTATTTAAGCCCAGGTGGATCCATTCACCTCTTCCAAGTGCCACACAAATTACCACAATTCAAAACAAAATGCTCCCACATGGTCCTTATCTTCTTCTTTGTAGACACTCATCATAAACTCTGGATGGAGGTTTCTATGAGGGGCGAGGCCAAGACAGTTTCCAAAATAACCTCCCTTGCCCCTCATTTGCCTAAAGTCTGTGTGGCCTTCAAATCCAGACTATGAATCAGGAGTGATCAAATAGGCCTGCAGTGAATACTGCTCGGCTTCTCCAATTTGAGGCCTACTGTCTGTGGGGAATAGATTCTTTATGTGAATTGGAGTCATGAGAAAATCCAAGAGCATATGGGATAGCCTCTGCAGGGCTTTGAAGAACTCATTTGACCCAAAGGATCCCTATTCTCAATTGATGGATGTCAGGAACCCTAGAGAGGAAGGTGGCAGTCTTCATCCACAATAACTGCTTATTGGCCATTTTAGTTTTGGATGCACCCATGGGATCTTTTTTTAGATCCATCAGGTGCTGAGAATCTTAGACACAGCCTCACCCAGGGCCAAGAGGCTGACTCAGACACATCCCATTCCAAAGCAATTAAGCAAAGAGGCCCAGGTGATGCCCATTTATTTTCATTTTAAAACTGTTTTCTTCAGGCTTCACAAAGGGGTGGCCTGAGGCAAAGAACTTCCTGACATTCAGGGCAAGAGAACAATAGGTAAGCAAAAGGTGCAAAGCAGGGTTTCTCCGCTGAGATTTAATGGTCATTCTGATATCTGATTTTTCTGAGATGCTCGCCATTCCCTTGAGCTATCCAGTACATGGCCATGCCACAGAGCTTGGAGGTGGTACATACCTTAGACACAAAACCATAAGCCTATTCTGGAGAGGTGCCAGAATTCTGGAAGAAAACTGGAACTTAGGAAGATTCCAGTTGTTACCCACCGATAAGGCAATCTGAAGTCCATTCAAAAATTGGGCAGTGTGAATGCTGGGAAGCTTTCTACTAGACAGGACACATCCATTGATGCATTCTCTTTTCTAATGTCTACCACCACTGACACAGTGTGATAAACAGAAATAGAAACACTCGCTTTGTCAAATGACTTACTATAAACAGTTCATTCCACACCAAAAAAAGCGCCTTGCCTACCTATTCTCAGAACATGAGACAAAACCACAAACCCACCCCCACATTCACAAAGGCACCTCCTTCCCCACGAAGGTCTGTGACTATCTTGATTGTCCTCTGATTGGTGGGCAATACTATGTTCCCCTGAAATGGCCTTACCTGTCTCAGTTCTGGTCTCCTTGGCCAACTCTGTGAATGTGTCAGGACCTAGAGGTGAGCCACTACCTGCTTTCTCAGGAAAGGCCCCTCTTCAGAGCTTTGCTGGAATCTGGCCATTCTCACATCAGTAGGTACCAGGAAAGACTGACTCTGTCATTGGTAAACCCAAAAAAGTGAGACCACTGGGACTGGGACTCGGACTGCCTCTGGGTGCCTGGCTTCATGAATCCCAATTTCAGAGATTTCCATCACCAAAGAAGTGAGGTGAGGTCACTTCCTTCAGGAACTGAATGAGGTCACTGCCTTGGCAACCACTTTGTCCTAACAGTTGCTTCCAAGGGTCCCATGAGACAAAATCTGCCCCTAATACCTGTGACAATTTCAAAAGTTAGAATGGTATATCAACCATAGGCACCCAGGAAAATCTCTCCAGACAGGCCAGGTTTGGCTTCCAAGTGTCAGATGAGAAACAGGCTGCCCCTACTTCCTGTGACACTTTCACAAGTTCGAATGGTATATCAACCATAGGCACCCAGGAACTGCTACCCACACAGGCCTGGTTTGGTCCATCTTCTCTGTATTAAGAAGAGAGAGACTGATTCAGACAGAACCCTTCATTCTGACCAGCTTGTTTGCCATTGAAAATGACTTTTGCTCTCTCAGGTCCTTCATAGCTGCGTATATATTCTCCAGTGATCGTTTCTGCAAGGAACTTTGAGGTTCTCATTAGGGTGAAGTTCCCCTACATTCCTGTATTGTAAGACCAACTCTGTCCCTCCTCTCTGAAAATTTGGATTTAGGGAACAGTGTATGCTTAGGGTTAATAACATGTTTTATTTGTGTTAGGAATCATTTTGCTGGATGAATAATGGTATTGGGCACCTGCAGTATTTATAAGAATATATATTTGAAATGTAAGTATGAAAACAGAAATCTAGGTAAGATTTGAAGCCAGGAAGGGCATTAGGCCCTTGATTGGCATATTTAGCTTTGAATTACATTTTGCACTGTGGTATCAGATAAACCTATACACAATGGAATAAAAACTTGTACCTCAGATGCCTGAATTTCGAAGAAAACATCCAGTCAAAAAGGGATAGTCAGTAGGTTTAGGAAGATCCTAGGTTTTGGTAGAAGACTGAGTCTTCGAGTTGGACCAATAGTTCTTTAGCAATAGGGTTTCCTTTAGAGAGTGAATGTAAATGTCAGCACATATGAAGAGTCAGTCACAATGATAAACTGGGAAACTTATGTAGGAAAGCAGATATCAATAGAGACATTAGGATATCAGGCAAAGTGTAAATTGAGTGATAGGATTAGACATTTTCAACAGGCTTGAGGATGAATATATAATCTTAGGAAGAAACAAATATGTAGTCACCAATAGTATTGACATTTGAGAGCATTAGGCAACCTGGAAATTGATGTTATTAGTAATATATACTCACTTTCAATTTAGGCTTTGGTACATTCATAAGTGTGACCTTTGCATTTGTGTCCAGAATATTACTGTGATAACATGTACATGTAGATCAGGTGACATGAGTATTTCCTCCACCATTATGGGGAGCAATATTTTAAAACCTATAAATTAGTATTGGGTATACAAATAGGTGTACCCTGTTTTGATGAATAAAGAGATGATGCATGAATAGAGCATACTGTGAATAAATAATATAACTGGATCCAACTTTAGAAATGGGAATTGGAATAAATTGATATCTGAAAATATACAGGATATCTTATATTGATAATGGTATACATACATACATTACAACCAGTTATACATCTAATCGTAATATTAGGTTTATGGTTTATCATGAAGAGTGTGTGGTTTGCTTCAAAAGTGATTATGGAAATCAAAAATAATGTGTTTGGAAAGAAGTCTCATGAAAGACCAGTCAAGAAACCTGGAGGAATACATGTGTTCTGGAGCAGGAAGTGATTGAAAGTGAAACAGATGTTTTAAATTTTGAAATTTTAGATGAAATATTTATCCAATGATCTGCATAAACTGAAGAAATAGTAGTGTACCAGTGTTGAATAAAAATGAACGTCAAAATACACATCATGTCCCATAGTAATCTAGTAGCCTTGATGTTAAACTGGGTAAGTGACTGTAGAAATATTAGAATTTGTATGCACCTTTCACTGAAGGTAGTTCTCAGTTCTAGAAAACAAATATGTATTTCAGGTGAGTGAATATTTCTGAGAATAATCTTGTGAAAAGTTGACTATAAATCCACATATATGAATATGAATGTATTTACGGAGTGTATAATAAGATATATATTTCATATTTTGAAAAATCTGGAAAAAAAATATATATATATATATATATATATATATATATATATATATATATATACACACACACACACACACAAAACACACACAGACATTAAAAATTAGGAGTATATATGCCAATCGAAATTCATGGTGAAATATAAATCTTCCACAGGTCCAAAATTTTTAATTTTACTGAACATGGATTTATGAATAATGTTGTTCAACTACGAAGGTCACCCATAGGTTGAATTTTAATATCCAACAGGGTTTATGAGGAGTGATCTCTTCTTATAATTTGTATCTGCCAAATCAGCCACCTCACAAGAATGTACATGTGATACCAGGTAGGATTCTACATGTGCATATAAAAATACATGTTCTCAATAGGCAACAGAGAAAGGGAGACAGGAATTCACATATTTATTAACTTTAAAAACACATGGAGATTTATTTCAATTAAAAATTAACTAGATTTTTAACACCTACCCTACATAATGCAAATAGCAACTACAACTATACACCATGCCTCCACTGAACTGCTTGTATTTCTATTCTGTTTGGTTTATTTTTCTCCATCATATTAGGATTAGTAGTCAGAGTCTAGTAGTTTATGAGTTAGTTTCAGGGATTCAGTATTTCGAATGGAAATTTGGAAAATGAATCCAATGTGTATGCAAACATGTGCTACACAAAAATGTTCCCACTCTCATCCACAACAATGCCTTGACATTACCTTCGCCCCAAGTAAGACACAATTAGAGGAAAAGAGTTAGAAAATCTGTGAATGCATATCTGGAATGGAATACGCTCAGGAGTTCACAATCTTAGAGGTGGTAGAGCAGTTTTCAAAAGTAAGGGACATGGTAACCACTCCTCAAACATGGAGCTCTGCTGGCCTAAAGACTTCTTGAGAAACTGCCTCCGAGGTTGGGCACTTGAAATATATTTGTTGTCGGGAGCTTTAGCTTCCTTTCTAGTGAGATCATCAAAGCTGGGTCTGCATCTATGTGACCTGGAGGACATGGATTCTTATTTTACAATGAACATGAGGCAGCAGTCCTGAATTCTCTCTTTGTAGGTAAACTGTGGCCACTGGGGGCTAAGTGTTTCCCCGTGTGGACTGTGAAGCCGTTTGGTCCTCCTCCACTTTTCGTGGTGGTTTTTGCTGCTGAAATGGAACTTTGGTATTTGCTTCACAAAATACAACAATTTCAACTGGGAAACAGTGCTGGAGAGAGTTCTGCTTCATGTGGTGGGTCAGGGTCTGCAGGAGAATGCACCATCCAGGCTTCTTTTCCACATAGCTTGCACCCTTGACCATATCAACCTGATTCTGAACATTGCCCTGAAACCTCTCCATATAACAAGATGCCTTTACAAATAAGGGTCTACTGGCTGCACCATGTCAGTCACAAGCTATTTGGAAACCAATGGCCGAACCACATGGACCCACCACAGATATTTTATCAAACACCTGCCCAACACTGCTCTAGGCCCACTACTCAGCAGGCTCCAACTTACTGACATCTCTGTTATACATTATTTTCATAAAACCCAGTCAATCAAGGCACTCTGTGGTGTACTCATAATCAGCATCAGGACATCCAAAAATTCTCCAGTGCTGCCTGGTCATGGTAATTTCAAAAATTTCATGGTGTTTATCTTGCCACTTTTCAAAGATGAAGTTGGAGGCACTCTGGGTTTCAAAAACCATTAAATGTTGAGGAAGCTCATTTGAGTGAAACTCTGGAGAAGTCTCATGAACAAGGCTTCCCAGAGAGTGGACAAAAGGCCTCATGAAGCCAGGCCAATTGAGGTCTACAATGTGAGCTCCATGTGTGTTTTGACTCTCAACTATGGCTGCCAAGTCATTAAGAATAAAATCATGGGATATCTTGGCTGAGATTCCAAGTGCTCTGTGGAAAGCCACCCTGGGCCTTGACCTCAGTTTATAAAGGCGACTCTCATGCGTGGCCTCCTAAAATCCCAACTCAATTCATGGCAATACTATTCTGAGGTCAGTTCCAGAACTCAGTCTCTAAGGGGATTCACACCAGAGTTCAAGCCCAGGTGGACGCAGTCATCTCTTCCAGTCGCCACACAAATGACCACAATTTAAACCAAAACACTCCCACATGTCCCTCATCTTCTTCCATATAGACACTCATCATAACCTCTAGCTGGAGGTTTCTATTAGGGGCGCTGGACAAGACAGTGTCCAAAATAAGTTCCCTTGCCTGTCATTTGCCTAAAGTCAGTGTGGCCTGGACACCCTTCCTGTGACAAGGAGTGATCAAATAGGCCTACCATTAATACTGTTCTGCTTCTCCAATTTGAGGCCTACTGACTGTGAGGTTTAGATTCTTTATGTGGATTGGGGTCATGAGAAAACCGAAGCACCAATGGGCTGGACTCTGCAGGGCTTTGAAGAACTAATTTGACCCAAAGGATTCCTATTCTCACTTGATGGAGTTCAGGAACTTTACAGAGGATGGCGAGAGACTTCATCCATAATGAATGCTCTTTTGGCCATTTTGATTTTGGATGCCCACATGGCATCTTTCTTTAGAACCATCAGCTGCAGAGAATTTAAGCCACAGCCTCACACAGTGCCAACAGGCTGATTCAGACACATCCCTTTCAAAATTAATTACACAAAGAGGGACAGGTGATGCCCATTCATTTCCATTAGAGAACTGTTTTATTCAGGCTTCACAAAGGGGTGGCCTTAAGCAAAGACCTTCCTGACATTCAGTGCTATAGAACAACAGGTAAGCAAAAAGCCCAAAGCAGGGTTTCTCCACTGCGACTTTTCTGGTCACACTGATGTCTGAGTTTCCTGAGATTCTCGCCATTCCATTCAGCTATCCAGTACATGGCCATGTCACAGAGCTTGGAGGGGTTACATATCTTGGTCACAAAACCATGAGCCTATTCTGGAGAGTGGCCAGAATTCAGAAAGAAAACAGAAACTTAGGAAGGTAGCAGGTCTTGCCCATCAATAAGGCAAGCCTCCGTTCCTTCATAAATTGGGCAGGATGAGTGTTGGTAAGCTTTTTCCTAGACAGGACACATCCATTGATGCATTTTCTATTGTAATGTCTACAACCACGGACACAGTGGGATACACAGACATAGAAACACTCGCCTTGTCAAATGACTTACTAGAAACAGACCATTCCAAACAAAAGAAACCCCTTTTCCTACCTATTCTCAGAACATGAGACAAAACCACAAACCCACACTCATTCCCATAAGGGCACCTCCTTCCCTCAAGTAGGTCTGTGACTATCTGGAGTCTCCTCTGCCTGGTTGGCAATACTTTGTTCCCACGAAATGGCCTGTTTGTTCTCAAATCTGGACTCCTTTGCCCACTCTGTGAAGTTATCAGGAGCCAGTGGTAAGCCACTACCTGCTTTCTCAAGAAAGACCCCTCTTCAGAATTTTCCTGGCATTTGTCCATCCTCACATCTGTAGGTACCAAGAAAGACTGACTCTCTCCATGATAAATCCAAAACAAGTAAGACCTCTGTGAATGTAACTGGGCCTGGCTCTGGGTGCCTGGTTTCCGGGATCCCAAGTTCAGAGAGTTCCATCACCAAAGAAGTGAAGTATGTCACTTCCCTCATGAACTGAATGAGCTCACAGCCTTGGCAACCACTTTGTCCTAACAATTTCTTTCTTGGGTCCCATGAGATGGAGGCTGCCCCTACTTCCTCTGACACTTTCACAAGTTTGAATGGTATATCAACCATAGGTACCAGGGGAAAGATCTCCACACAGGCCGGGTTTGGTCCATTTGCTCTACATTAAAAAGAGAGAGGCTGATTCAGACACATTCCTTCATCCTGACCAGGTTTTTTGCCATGGAAAATGACTTTTGCTCTCTCGGGTCCTTCATAGCAGTCTACATCTTCTTCATGGATTATTTCTGCATGGATCTTTGAGATTCTCAGCAAGTGGAAGATCTCCTATATTCCTCTATTGTAAGACCAAGTCTGTCCCTGCACTGCTGTAAAGTTAGATTGAGGGAACAGTGAATGGTTAATAACATGTTCGATTTGGGTTAGGAATCATTCTGCAAGATGAATAATGGTATAGAAAAACTGTGATATATAGAATATATAGGTGAAATATAAGTATGGAAACAGAAATATAGGGAAGATTTGAAGCCAAGTAGGGCAGATAAATCGATATAAAATGAAATAGGATCTTGTACCTTGGATGATGGAATAACAAGCAGAACATCCAGTCAAAATGGGATAGTCCGTAAGATTAGCAAGATAGTCATTAGGTTTAGAAAGAAGAGTGAGTATAGAATTTGTACCAAAAGTTCTTTTTTTTAAATTATTTTTATTGTAGGTTGTTCAAAACATTACATAGTTTTTGATATATCATATTTCACACTTTGATTCAAGTGGGATATGAGTTCCCATTTTTACCCCATATACAGATTGCAGAATCACATCAGTTGCACAACCATTGATTTACATATTGCCATTCTGGTGTCTGTTGTTTTCTGCTGCCTTTCCTATCCTCTACTATCCCCCCTCCCCCCTCCCCTCCCCTCTTCTCTCTCTACCCATCTCTACTGTAATTCATTTCTCCCCCTTATATTTTTTCTCCTTTCCCCTCACTTCCTCTTGTATGTAATTTTGTATACCCCTGAGGGTCTCCTTCCATTTACATGCAATTTCCCTTCTCTCTCCCTTTCCCTCCCACCTCTCATCCCTGTTTAATGTTAATCTTCTTCTTATGCTCTTCATCCCTACTCTGTTCTTAGTTACTCTCCTTATATCAAAGAAGAAATTTGCCATTTGTTTTTAAGGGATTGGTTAGCTTCACTTAGCATAATCTGCTCTAATGCCATCCATTTCCCTCCAAATTCTTTGATTTTGTCATTTCTTAATGCAGAGTAAAACTCCATTGTGTATAAATGCCACATTTTTTTATCCATTCGTCTATTGAAGAACATATAGGTTAGTTCCAGAGTCTTGCTATTGTGAATTGTGCTGCAATGAACATGGATGTAGCAGTGTCCCTATTGTGTGCTCTTTTTAGGTCTTTAGGGAATACACCGAGTAGTGGAATAGCTTGATCAAACGGTGGTTCCACTCCGAGCTTTCCAAGAAATCTCAATACTGCTTTCCAAATTGGTCGCAACAATTTGCAGTCCCACCAGCAATGTACACGAGTACCCTTTCCCCCACATCCTCGCCAGCCCTTGTTGTTGTTTGACTTCCTAATGCCTGACAATCTTACTGGAGTGAGATGGTATGTTAGGGTGGTTTTGATTTGCATTTCTCTGACTGCTAGAGATGGTGAGCATTTTTTCATATACTTGTTCATTGATTTTATGTCCTCCTCTGAGAAATTTCTGTTCAGGTCTTGGCCCATTTGTTCATTTGGGTTATTTGTTATCTCATTGTCTAATTTTTTTAGTTCTTTGTATATTCTGGATATTAGGGCTCTGTATGAAGTGTGAGGAGTAAAGATTTGTTCCCTGGACGAAGGCTCCCTATTTACCTCTCTTACTGTTTCTCTTGCTGAGAAAAAACTTTTTAGTTTGAGTAAGTACCATTTGTTGATTCTAGTTATTAACTGTTGTGCTGTGGGTGTCCTATTGAGGAATTTGGAGCCCGACCCCAAAGTATGTAGATCATAGCCAACATTTGCTTCTATCAGACGCCATGTCTCTGATTTGATATCAAGTTGCTTGATCCATTTTGAGTTAACTTTTGTGCATGGCGAGAGAAAGGGATTCAGTTTCATTTTGTTGCATATGGATTTCCAGTTTTCCCAACACCATTTGTTGAAAATGCTATCCTTCCTCCATTGCATGCTTTTAGCCCCTTTATCGAATATAAGATAGTTGTAGTTTTGTGGATGGGTTTCTGTGTCCTCTATTCTGTACCATTGGTCCACCCGCCTGTTTTGGTACCAGTACCATGCTGTTTTTGTTACTATTGCTCTGTAGTATAGTTTGAAGTCTGGTATAGCTATACCTCCTGATTCACACTTCCTGCTTAGCATTGTTTTTGCTATTCTGGGTCTTTTATTTTTCCATATGAATTTCATGATTGCTTTCTCTATTTCTACAAGAAATGCCGTTGGGATTTTGATTGGCATTGCATTAAACCTATAGAGAACTTTCGGTAATATCGCCATTTTGATGATGTTAGTTCTACCTATCCATGAACAGGGTATATTTTTCCATCTTCTAAGATCTTCTTCTATTTCTCTCTTTAGGGTTCTGTAGTTTTCATTGTATAAGTCTTTCACCTCTTTTGTTAGGTTGATTCCCAAGTATTTTATTTTTTTTTTGAGGATATTGTGAATGGGGTGGTTGTCCTCATTTCCATTTCAGAGGATTTGTCGCTGATATACAGGAATGCCTTTGATTTATGCGTGTTGATTTTATATCCTGCCACTTTGCTGAATTCATTTATTAGCTCTAATAGTTTCTTTGTAGACCCTTTTGGGTCTGCTAGGTATAGAATCATGTCATCTGCAAATAGTGATAACTTGAGTTCTTCTTTTTTTATTTTTATGCTTTTAATTTCTTTCGTCTGTCTAATTGCTCTGGCCAGTGATTCGAGAACTATATTGAACAGAAGTGGTGAGAGAGGGCATCTTTGTCTTGTTCCAGATTTTAGAGGGAATGCGTTCAGTTATTCTCCATTCAGAATGATGCTATCCTGAGGCTTAGCATAGATTGCTTTTACAATATTGAGGTATGTTCCTGTTATCCCTAGTTTTTCTAGAGTTTTGAACATAAAGGGATGCTGTACTTTGTCGAATGCTTTTTCTGCATCTATCGAGATGATCATATGGTTCTTATTTTTAAGCCTATTGATGTGGTGAATAACATTTGTTGATTTCCGTATATTGAACCAACCTTGCATCCCAGGGATAAATCCTACCTGATCATGGTGCACAATTTTTTTGATATATTTTTGTTTCCGGTTCGCCAGAAGTTTATTGAGGATTTTTGCATCTAGGTTCATTAGAGATATTGGTCTGTAGTTTTCTTTCTTTGAAGTGTCTTTGTCTGGTTTAGGAATCAGGGTGATGTTGGCCTCATAGAATGAATTTGGAAGTTCTCCCTCTTTTTCTATTTCCTGAAATAGCTTGAAAAGTATTGGTATTAGTTCCTCTTTAAAGGTTTTGTAAAACTCTGCTGTATACCCATCCGGTCCTAGGCTTTTCTTAGTTGGTAGTCTTTTGATGGTTTCTTCTATTTCCTCAATTGATATTGGTCTATTTAGGTTGTCAATATCCTCCTGACTCAATCTGGGCAAATCATATCACTTAAGAAATTTATTGATGCCTTCACTATCTTCTATTTTATTGGAGTATAAGGATTCAAAATAATTTCTGATAATCTGCTGTATTTCTGAATTGTCTGTTGTGATATTGCCTTTTTCATCCCGTATGCTAGTAATTTGAGTTCTCTCTCTTCTTCTCTTTGTTAGCGTGGCTAAGGGTCTGTCGATTTTATTTATTTTTTCAAAGAACCAACTTTTAGTTTTGTCAATTTTTTCAATTGTTTCCTTTGTTTCTATTTCATTAATTTCAGCTCTGATTTTAATTATTTCTTGTCTTTTACTTCTTTTGCTATTGTTTTGCTCTTCTTTTTCTAGGATTTTGAGTTTAAGTATTAGATCATTTATTTGTTGTTTTTTTTTTCTTTTTTTAAGGAATGAACTCAAAGCAATAAGTTTTCCTCTTAGAACTGCTTTCAATGTGTCCCATAGATTCTGATATGTTGTGTCTGTGTTTTCATTTATCTCTATGAATTTTTTAATTTCCTCCTTGATGTCTTCTATAACCCATTGATCATTCAGTAACCTATTGTTCATTCTCCAAGTGATGCATGATTTTTTCCTTTTTTCTTTTATCATTGATTTTCAATTTCATTCCATTATGATCAGATAAGATGCATGTGATTATATCTACTCCTTTGTATTGTCTAAGTGTTGCCCTGTGACATAATATACGATCTATTTTTGAGAAGGATCCATGTGCTGCTGAGAAAAAAGTGTAACTGCTTGATCTTGGGTGGTATATTCTATATATGTCAATTAAGTCTAGGTTAATAATTATGTTATTGAGTTCTATAGTTTCCTTATTCAACTTTTGTTTGGAAGATCTGTCCAGTGGTGAGAAAGGTGTGTAGAAATATGCCTTTAACTTGTTTCTTTTTTAAATAAGACTTTTTTTCGGGGAAAAAAATCCAGTTTGAAATATAGCAACACTTTTTTGCAAGGCAATAACCAAAATCTAAAACAGTATAAGTACATGTCCAAATGTAAATGGCATTGAATAAACCTCAATATTTTTTTTTTCTTTTTTTGGGGGGTGCATGACATACTGAACACAAGATAGAATGTGTCAACATTTTGAAATTATAATTTAAACCTTAAGGGTAAAAGCTGAAAAACTGCTGAGTTCTTGTTAGATATTAAATGCACCTTTCCTTGTTTCCCCCAAATAAAATCAGAATTTATTATTTAATCACACCTCAAAGTTTGAGTTTTCTCTTGGTACAAAGCAACCACTACATACACATTAAAATACTTACTTGTTAATTTAATAATTTTTCCCTGGCTCATCCAACGTGCAATGCACATGACTCCAAAGACTAAAATTTGGGGCTAGTGTACATGAACTGAAAAATCACAACTCCAAACTTCAAAACTAGTTCTTAAAATTATTTATAGGACACTCAGATTATTTTTATTTCTCAACAAGATGTTGCACTGTCATTTGATTATCAGTCTACCTCAGCACAAAAAATTACAGATGCCAATTTGAGGGACTAAAAAAAATCAAAAGTACTAGATTTAACAGCTCAGTAATATCATTACAAACAAGTTTGATACATTCTGCTGAAAACCCCTGAATGGTCTCAGCACCTAACAAAATCTACCAGGCTCCAAGGACAATATCAGGTTAAATGATGGCACCACTTTTAAAAGGAGCCAATTACTTTAGCTAAGTCATTCAGAGCCCAAAATCTGAAGAATGACCAAAATCAAATCTTTATTTTTATAACTGTATAAATGTGATCCAAATGTGTCCACCACTAGTTTTTCCAAAAGAAACATGCTATAAATAAGCAAACTACATTTGCTCACTGATGTGTGTATGGACTTCCTAGATGTCTCATTGGGCTAATTACAGACCACTCACAGTTATATATTTTTAGTATTAAAGTGTACCTTGATGTTAAGCCATTTTAGCTTTTACACATACATGTTGCACTTCTGGCTGATAATGGAGAAAAATTTGCAGCATTACACTGTTAAGCTAGGTTGCATCCATTCTTTTAAATGGCGTCAATATCAATGTCATCATCCTTGTTGTCAGACTTCACAGTTTCAACTTTCGGTACAATGGCAGTCTTTGAGTACACCACCTCAATGTTCTCATCTTCATCTTCTTCTTCACCACCAGAAGATTCTTCCTCTGTTTCCTTCAACCACTTTATAAATGGTTCTGCTTTGACACGAATCTCTTTGGCAAGTTCTTTTGATACATATTTCTTAGAGGACTTTTCCAACCAGCTGATGATGACCTCCTCTTCTAAAAGGTCTGTGTCATACATTTCCTTCAAGATATGTGGAATCTTAGAGAGGAGCTGAGCTTGATGCATTGCCACCACAAACTCCAAACCATGAAGAAGGTATCGTTGAGTTTTTTTGTTATTGTGACAAAATCATAAGAAATGGCACCTGTATTTTTTAAGCTGTTCTCTAATTTTCTCATTAAAAAGAACTTCAGTTAGAACAAGAGGGCCCATGGCTTTTACATCCAGCCTTTCTGCTTCTGCGACAATTTCTTTGTCTGATGAGTCAATGATACCCTCTTCTTTTTTTTTCTTAACAAAATCAAACAGAATATTGACACGCTCTTCTACAGTTCTTTCCAAATCATCACTGAGTGTCAGAACTTTTGCGTGGTCACTAATTTCATCCATTCTAGGCCTCTGCGCTTCTTCAGTTGAATCCTCTCACCAATCATCATCCTCCTCTTCTTCCACAGCATGTGGAGGAGGACTGATTTCATTTGGTGGTGGTGGTGGTGGTGTCTCACTGCTGGATACAGAACCATTTTCCTTGTCTTTGCCCTTTCTATTTTTCTTTTCCTTTTCTTTCTTTCCTGGACCACTGTCACTATTCTCAGGTGGGTTTTTGAGAATAAATGTGCAGAGTTTATGATGTGTGTCAAGCATGCCTTGGTAGCCACAGGCTTAACAAGAATTACCTATTGTTTGCTTCTTTGGATTGACATGCAGTTCTGTTTCAGGATTCTCACACTCAGGACAGAGAACTAATTTTTTAATGAATCCATCCAACATGTCTTGCAGCTTATTCGCCTCATGAGATCCATTGACAATGTAACGGTCATTCTTAACATCAAGCTGGGTCTGTGCTCCCAGCTCACAACCAAAATATTTGGTGGGATACGTTGGAGGCCGATTAAGCGCCTTTGCAACGACAACAATGTTGACTATAACTGTCTTGATTCCATTTCCTTTGCCCTCAACCTTGGCAATCAGATGGGGCATCTTGTAGCGATAGAACTGGTCTGACACGCTGCGGTTGACGTTGACAGACATTTTGGCTTATTAGTGGCTTTATCAATAAGATGAAGAGATCTTTGATTGCAACTTTTTGGTATCTTCTGTCTGGAGAAGAAGGGATGACATAAACGACTGCAAGAGTTCTCGGTCTCTCACATGAAAAAGTTTTCACTGCTGAGGCTGTAAGCTGCTTGCTTGTACGCTATGTTTCCCAATACAGGTACCAATGGCTGCGCAACAGCTCGTTTTCGTCAAATAAAGACATAAACCCAACGCGGCTCGCCCGGGACTGGGAGGAAGAGGCGCTGGAAACCGGGTCCAGAGCAGCGGGGCGGGCGAGCGGAGGGCGGCCAGGCAGGTGCCGCCGCTGAGCAGCAGAAAGGGCTGACCCAGCGACGTCCGCGTCCACACTGGCAGCGCCGAGCCTGGCGACCTCTGGAATGTTCTTGCTCTGACTACCAAAAGTTCTTTACAAATAGGGTTTCGGGTAGAGAGTGAATGTAAATGTCAGCACATGTGAAGAGTAAGTCACAATGATGAATTGTGGAAAATATGTAGGAAAGCAGATATAAATAGAGACATTAGGAAATCAGCAAAAGTATAAAGTGTGTAATTTGTTTGATATTTTCAAACGGGTTGAGTTTGAATGTATAATCTTAGGAAGAAACAAATATGCTGTCACAAATTGGATTGATCTTTGAGAGCATTAGGTAACCAGGACATGGATGTTTTCATTAATCCATGCTCACTTTCCATTTAGGCTTTGGTAAAATCATAAGTGTGACCTTTGCATTTTGTGTCCAGAATATTATTGTGAAAAAAATGTATATGTAGATAAGGTGACATGAGTATTTCTTTCACCATTTTTGTAGCAATATTTTGTAGATGTATAAGTTAGTATTCAGGGTACAAATAGGTGTACCCTGTGTCTATGAATATGCAGATAATGCATGAATAGATCATACTTTGTGTAAATAATATAACTGATTCCACTTAAAATAATGCATTGAATTGATATCTGAAAACATAAAAGAAATCTCATATTGATATACAATCATTCATACCAACCAGTTATACATCTAATGGTAATATTAGGGTTATGGTTTATCCTGAAAGGTGTGTGAGTTTTGCTTCAAAAGTGATTATGCAAAGCAAAAATAATGTGTCTGGAAAGAAGTCTCATGAAAAGAATAGTCAAGAAACCTGGAGGAATACATGTGTTCTGAAGCAGGAAGTGATTGAACGTGAAACACATGCCTATAAATTTGCGAAATATTGGATGAAATATATATTGTATGATGTGCATGAACTGCAGAAATAGTAATGTACCAGTGTTGAATAAAAATGAACATCAAAATACACATCATGTCCCATAGAAATCTACTTGCATTGATGTTAATCTGGGTCAGTTACTGTAGAATTTTTAGGATATTTATGCACCATTCACTGAAGTAGGTTTTCAGTACTAGGAAAAAAAAATATGTATTTCAGGTGGATGAATATTTCTGAGAATAATCTTGTGAAATTTGATTATAAATCCACATAAATCACAAAACATTTTAAACACAAAACACACACAGACATTAAAATGTAGCAATATATATTCCAATTTAAATTCATCTTGAAATATATATCATCCACTGATCCAAAACTATTTATTTAATGAACTTGGATTTATGTATAATGTTGTTCAGCTAGGAAGCTCCCCAAATAGATTGAATTTACTGTTCCAACAGTGTTTAGGAGGAGTGATCTTCTAAATGTGTATGCAAATATGTGCTACACAAAAATCTTCCCACTCTCATCCAGGACAATTCCTTGATATTACCTTCACCCCAAGTAAGACGCAATTGGAGGAGAAGAGTTCAAAAATCTGTGAATACATATCTGGAATGTAAAATGCTCAGGAGTTCACAACCTTGCAGGTTGCAGAGGTGTTTCCAAAAGAAAGGGACAGGCTTGATAGACCCAACCTGATCTTTTATTAAAATTGGGAGCCATCTTGCCAGAAAGCCGTGAAAAGATAATTTTGGCTTTACTATAAATTACTGCAAATTCTGAACCTGCTTGGAATGCCTGCCCGTGCCTTGAACTAATCCATGCCTGGCTCTCTGACCAGATAACAGCGCTCTCTGAAACATCAGTGACACCTCATAAATATTTTCCTTCCCAGGCCAGACAACGACCCTCTCTGAGGCTCTAATGGTCCTCATAATTTCTGATGTTGGGGCCAGCAAAAAAAATGTAAACTACCATTAGTGTGATGTTTTCAAAGTTCTGTTATCTGTAAGCCCCTTTTGTGTAACTTTCTGGGCTATATAGCTGGGCTGCAGGAAAGTTGGTGTTGCTGTCTTGTTCCCGCCATTTTGGGATGGAGAGGCAGCCCGGCGGGTTTTAATAATAAGCTTGCCTTAATTTGATTTTAATTGGAGTCAGTGGTCTTTTCTTGTGTCCTGGCCTAACATTTTGGAGTTCCCCTGTGAGATGACGCTGCCCGACCGACCACAAGACCAGACTACTGAAAATTCTGAAGCTGGCCTTCCCTCCAGGGCACCAGGCTGGAGAGCCACTCTAGGGGGTGCACAACTTGAGATGTTACAAGGCCTTGGGGTGAGCCTTCAGTCTGGGGAGCACTGCAGTGAACCACCGCACTAAAACTATTAGCAAGCACCTGGTAGAGGAGGCCTCCATAGGTAAGTGACGCCTTTATAACATCTTATATCTGGTTAAGGGAGATCTTTTCTGATGACAGAGAGGTGGCCTGGGGAGGCTCACATTCACTCCTGTCCAGGACAGTAATGACAATCGTTCTGTCCTCTGTTCTGTTCTGTAGGAAATTCCTCTGGAAGGGTAGAGAGGTGCCGAGGGGCACGCACAAGCTCCTACCCCGGAGCTTTAGCAAGACGTTGCATTGCTCCTCTGTTTTTCTGTTTCTTCACCGGGTTTCTGTTTCTTTGTGTATTGTTCTGAGTTCTATATGTTTTTTGTTTGTTTTTTTGTGTGATTTCTGTGATAAAATCTAAAGGATATTGGACGTAAAAATGGGTAACAAAGCAAGTAAGCCTGACACCCCTTTGGACTGTGTTTTAAGGAACTGCGATAAACTTTACCACCCTTTGTTAAGCAAGATGAGAGAAGCCCCTAGCTGGCTGCCTGGAGCACACCCACTCCAGATGGCAATGCCTGCTGGGGAACGAAGAACTGAGTATATCCCAGGTTAACAAGTGAAACTCCTTAAAAAACCCTGGTCCCTCCAGATCAAGAGAGTCACAACCTTTGGGCAGAATCCCCTTGTTTTTCCTTTGTTAGCAAAGCAATAAACCTCCCATTTTATTTTTCTCAAAACCCTGTCCTCATTATTAAATTGGCTTTAATTGGCTTCAAGTTAAGGAACCAAACTTTACGTTAAAAATTTTGATACCCCCCCCGTCCCAGAACTTTTCAAGAGCTGACTACTGAAATGTTAGGAGATGGAGCATGCTTGGGGTGGAACCGAAACAGAAGAGCTAATCCTGTAAGTAAAAGGAGGGACTGAGGGACTCCCAGCATCTGCCAAAGCCCTGTTGCTTCAGGGAATTCCCTCCTTCGTCCCCTGGACTGTAAGGATTATGCCACCTCTGTCCTCTTAAAAATGAGAAAAAGAAAAAGGGGACACTAAATGCAGTAAAGTCACCATGGAGACCCTTGGTTTTACATTTCAGGTTGCTCCTGTGTGAAAACATCTGGTCCCCTTGTGGGGACATCTGTGGTGCCACTGGTGTAGGAGATTTTTCTCTTATCTGCTCTGTTGTAAAGGCTTCTGTCTGTCAGACATAGTCTGGAGTTCCTTTGTTTCTGTCTTGTGCCTTTTTTCTGGCCCTTTAAGACATGTGAAATAATGTGTTGATATTATAAATTGATTTTTGAGAATGATCTTAGCTGAATGTGTGTCTAAATGATGATGTTTCATTGTAACAATCTGGTATCTGAATGGGTTTTTGAAGCATTGCACAATCTTGCAGTTAAAAGTCGGGTTTAGGTAATTGTTTAGTTTATGATTTCAGATAATTTATGCCAAAGAACTTAAATACTTAGGATGGAAAACTAAAGAACTCTACTTCCAAGTTGGCAAGTAATTTCCCAATCATTCAGTCTTTTTTTCACGAATTTTGAATTGGGTAGCCTGGGAAAATGTCACTGTGTGTGCCAGTGCATTAATTTGGACAAGGATACTGAATCATAGTATGGTATCTGTTGACAAAACAACTTATAATTATATAAAATTTTGTGAATTGTATTTTAAACTTGTATCATAATTTTCAACATCCTAACCAGAAAATTATGGTTAAAATGCCTTAGGACTGAGGTGTCTGCTCAGAATAGCCAGTTTTTCCTGCTCCTTCCAGACCTCAGCGAGGACTTATTTTCAAATGCAAATGAAAGAAGCCTGTAAACTCAAAAGAAGACTGATATGAGGCCTAAGGGGAAAAAAAGGTATATTGTGTGGTATTTACTAATTACTGGCCAGTCATTTTATCTAGGACTCATTATTTTTTTCCATAGATCCTTTATTTATTTTTTGAGCTCATGATTTTGATCTTACAGACATAGGTTAATGTTTTTCTGATCAGTTCTATCTTTGACCAACTGTGGAATTTTTAAAACATTGCAATGGAGATTTCACCTGTTAAAAGCTACAAGGCCTTCACTATTATTATGTGTGAACACTTTTGTTATGTGTTGCATGTCTATATATATATACATATGTCCATATATCATATATATAATACACAAATTAACATATATAATAAACACTTATATTAAAAAAATCACTCATAAAAACAATTTTAAAAAGTGGATCCAAAGATCTTTAATTCACGTGATTTAAATGTTTCAATTATAAATTGGATAACAGATAAATATAAATGTCTTTAAATTTAAGCTTACAAGTTTTTCTAGGTGTTCAAAAATCTAATAAAATATTAATGTCTACAAATGGTCTGATATGCCTTTGTTCTAGGACTTTTCCTTCAAACAATAAATATGGTTTACACTGTTCAGTACATTTTTCTAATATTTTGATAAATAAGTAAAGTAAATTAGCTATGGGATTACTCATTCATGAGTACTTTTGTTTGATATCTGATTGATATACTAAGGTCTGTATAAGTACACATTATATCAAGCTGGTGTTCTGAAGTTGTATGGTAAATAAAATATATATTGGGGATTTATTTACCTGTTATCAATAAGATATGTAAAGTTTTATGTTACTTTTTACATTGTGGAACAATTTAAATATATTTTTAAGTTAATGATACCCTAGTCTATGTAAAGGTTAAAAACTTCCAGCCGTTCTTTAATTCATGTTTTAAAAGTGATATCATATGGTGTTAGCTAATGTTCATGTGACCTCAAACAATTTACGTAAACTTTGTAAAATGATATTTAAAAAACAAAGATCATCTTTAGCACTAAAACACTTAAGATTTATAAAGAGCCCTGCCTTGCCTGAGATAAGGCTCTGTGTCCCATCTTACTACATGTGAGAATGACTACGAAAGCAGTAGGTCAGATTTTATTTCATTTAAAGTTATGTTCAAAAGTTTTTGTTTTTTTTCTGTCAAGATTAATAGGATCTCTAAAAGGGGATATAATGTATAACTCACCCAAAAAATTCAGGGTAGCTATTACATTGACTAAGTATTTTTACTCTTGTTAAAAAATTTTATTTTGTAATTTCCTTATAAGTGATCTAAAGATTCCCTGTTGGTGTTTTACAAAAGTGTTGCTTTAAGAACAGAACATGGGTTAATTTAAGATAATAAGTCATCACCTACAAGACAGAATAATAAGATCACAATTAATAAAATATAAATTATTATAAAGTTATAGACATTAACAGGCTGTTAAAATTTATTTGCTGGTTGTTTCAGATTAGGATTTAAAATTAATTTTAAGTGAAAAGGGCCAAGAAAACCAATATTTGTCTCTTGCCCACTGAGTCAGTCTGAATCCAGGAAACAGGGGACTTCTCTAAGAGCTTTGCAACTCTGGGCCACATAACCTCCTGATCAGGGAGATTAATGAGACCACTGGAGAACATAAAGCCAATCAGTGCATTTGCTACAAAGAGGAGAGTCATCAGAGAAGGGAGACATCCCTGATTCCTCTGAGAGAAGACACATGGTCAAGCAAGACCTGGACCCACCTAGCGCAAATGGCACTAGCAGAACTGAGAAGCTGCTCTCAAGTTTCCCCAGGAATGACTACCATAAAAGCTCAGCTGACTATTAACAATAGAGAGAAACAAAATTCAGTTTGACTGCTTCATCTTAAACACTTAGCAAAGACAGTTGAAAGCAAAATACAGCCATTCCTGGGTATTTTATATAATAATAATAATAATAATAATAATAATAATAATAATATTTTAAGGTATACACTTTATGTTAGCCTCCCAAAATAAGTAAGACTGTTTGCTACAAAGAAGGATTCTCAGACAGGAATGCCTGATAACTATAAAGAGAGACTATCAAGAGGAGCTACCAGAGGCAGAAGTTTTTAGTTTAAGGCCTACAGATATTCCTAACCTACACAGGTAGGCTTGGTGTTTACTAGTACGATTATCCAGCCCTGAGTAACAAAATTAAATGTTTCTCTATTAGACGCAGAGGTCATACTAGTGAAAGGATTTTGCAAGATCAGACGACATTAAATTATTTAACTGTATCTTATGGGGAGGGACAATTGTACAATAAATGTTAAATATTAAGTTGACAGTCCTGATAACTGGGAACATTAAAGATTGGTGAGGAAACTTTATACAGTGACATGTTCCAGCTGCTGCAACATTTATTCAGTACTCATGTTTTTTGTTTCTCTCATAGAAGAACCCATCCCCAGATGACTTTACAACCTGTTCTTTCCCAACCAGATTTCAAAACAAATTGACTTCTAAAAGGCAACTCATGTCCCTCAACTGACTTCAAAAAGGCAACTCATGTCCCTCACACCATGCACCCTCACGTCACCCTCTCTCAGCTCAAAAAAAGCCAAAATGAGAGACGACTCTCTACTTACACCAATGGAGCCAAAAATAAATAGACTATCAATATAAGTAATTAATTAGGTCAGGTAATATCAGGGAGACCGGTTTTCGGTGAATTCTAAATATTTGGAGACTGTTACCCGAGGGATTAAAATTTCCTCAGTGCTCTTCCCCTACCCTATCAAAGATTTGAAAGGGACACATAAAAAAAAGGGGGGAATGATAGACCCAACATTATCTTTTATTAAAATTGGGAGCCATCTTGCAACAAAGCCATGAAAAGATCATTTAGGCTTTACTAGAAATTACTGAAAATTCTGAACCTGCTTGGAATGCCTGCCCATGCCTTGAACTCACCCATGCATGGCTCTCTGACCCGATAGCAGCCCTCTCTGAAAATTTAGTTACACCTCACAAATATTGGCTTTCCGTGGCCAGACAATGACCCTCTCTGAGGCTCTAACGGTCCTCATAAATTTTGATGTTGGGGCTAGCAAAAAAAAAAAAAATGTAAACTACCATTAGTGTGATGCTTGTCAGAGTTCTGTTATCTGTAACCCCAATTTTGTGTAACTTTCTGGGCTATAAAGCTGGGCTATAGGAAAGATTTGGTTGCTCTCTTGTTCCCGCCATTTTGGGAGGGAGAGGCAGCCCAGTTGGTGGAAATAATAAGCTTGCTTTAATTTGATTTTATTCGAGTCAGTGTTTGTTTCTTACATCCTGGTCTAACAGGTAAACACTCCACAAACATAGAGCTCTGCCGGCCTAAAGACTTCTTGAGAAACTGCCTCTGAGGTTGGGTACTTGAAATATATGCTGTTGTCAGGAGCTTTAGCTTCTTTTCTAGTGAGACCATTAAAGCTGGGTCTGCATCTATGTGACTGGAGGGCATGGTTTCTTATTTTCCAATGAACATGATTCAGCAGTGCTTAATTCTCTCTTTGTAGTTAAACTGTGACCACTGGGGGCTAAGTGTCTCCCCGTGTGGACTGTGAAGCCATTTGGTCATCCTCCATTTAGGTGGTGTTTCTTGGTGCTGCACTGGAAGTTTGGTATTTACATCACGAAATACAAGGAGTTCAACTGGGACACAGTGCTGGAGGGAGTTCTGTCACGTGTGGTGGGTCAGGGACTGCAGGAGAATGCACTAACCAGGCTTCTATCCCACATAGCTTTCCCCTTGACCATATCAACCTGATTCTCATCATTGCCTTGAAACCTCTCCATATAACAAGATGCCTTAACATATAAGGGTCTCCTGGCTGCACCATGTCAGCCACAAGGCATTTGGAAGTCAACTGGTGATCCACATGGCCCCACATCAGATATTTAATCACACACCTGCACACCACAGCTCTGGGCCCAACACTCAGCAGTCTCAACTTACTGGCATCTCTGTTCTTCACCATTTTCATGAAACACAGTCAATCAAGGCACTCTCTGGTACACTCATTATCAGCAACAGGAGATTCAAAGGTTCTCCAGTGCCAACTGGTCATGGGAGTTTCAAAAATTTCAGGGTATTGATGTAGCCACTTTTCAAGGATGAAGTTGGAGACACTGTGTGTTTCAATTCATTCAGGAACCATTAAATGTTGAGGAACCTCATTTCAATGAAGGCTCTGGAGAACTCTCAAAGGCAAGGCATCCCAAATAGTAGCCAAAAGGTCACATGAAGCAAGGCCCATTGAGGTCTACAATGTGAGGTCCATGTGTGTTTTGAATCACAACTATGGCTGCCAAGTCTTTCAGAATAAAATCATGTGATATCCTGCCTGAGATTCCCAGTGATCAGTCGAAAGCCAGCCTTGGCCTTGATCTCAGTTGCCAAGGGGGACTCTCACTCTCAAAACATTCACACATGGCCCTCATCTTCTTCCACATAGACCCTCATTATAACCTCTGGCTGGAGATTTCCATGAGGGATGCAGTGCAAGAGAGTGTCCAAAATAAGCTCCCTTGGCGCTCATTTGCCTAAAGTCAGGGTGGCGTGGACACCATTTCCATGAACCAGGAGTGATCAAATAGGCCTGCCTTTACTACTGCTCTGCATCTCCAATTTGAGGCCTACTGACTGTGGGGTTTAGATTCTATATGTGAATTGGAATCATGAGAAAACCCAAGCACCTCTGCATGACTTTGAAGAATTTATTTGACCCAAAGGATCCCTATACTCACTTGATGGATGGCTGCAACCTAATAGAGAAAGGAGAGAGACATCATCCACAATGACTGAATTTTGCCATTTTGGTTTTGGACGCACACATGGGATCTTTCTTTAGATCCATGTGGTGCTGAGAATCTAAGCCACAGCCTCACACAGGGCCAAGAGTCTGATTCAGACACATCCCTTTCAAAGCAATTAAGCAAAGAGCCACAAGTGATGCCCATTCATTTCCATATGAAAACTGTTTTCTTCATGCTTCACAAAGGGGTGGTCTGAGGCAAAGACCTTCCTGTCATTCAGTGAAACAGAAAAATAGGTAAGAAAAAGGCACAAAGCATGATTTCTCCACTGAGAATTACCTGGTCACACTGATATCTGAGTTTTCTAAGATGCTCGCCATTACCTTCAGCTATTCAGTACATAGCCATGTGACAGAGCTTGAGGTGGTACCTATCTTGGACACAAAACCATGAGACTATTCTGCAGATTGGCCAGAATTCAGGAAGAAATCTGGAACTTAGGAAGATAGTAGGTGTTGACCATCAATAAGGCAACCTGCAGTCCAGTCATAAATTGGGCAGGATGAATGCTGGGAAGCTTTCTACTAGACAGGACACATACATTGATGCATTCTCTTTTCTAATGTCTACAACCACGGACACAGTGGGATACACAGACATAGAAACACTCGCCTTGTCAAATGACTATCTAGAAACACTCCGCTGCAAACCAGACATACCACCTTTCCTACCTATTCTCAGAAAATGAGACAATACCACAAACTCACACCCACAAACACAAAGGCACCTCCTTCCCCAAAGTAAGTCTGTGAATATCCAGAGTGTCCTCTGACTGGCGGGCCATACTATGTTCCTCCGAAATGGCCTGTACTGTGTCAGATCTGGTTTTCTTGGCCAACTCTGTGAAGTTGTTAGAGCTCTTCAGAGCTCTCCTGGCTTTTGGCCATCCTCACATCAGTAGGTACCAAGAAAGACAGAATCTGTCATTGGTAAAACTAAACCTAAACAAGTAAGCCCACTGGGATTGGGACTGGGACTGGCTCTGGGTGCCTGGCTTCCTGGATCCCAAGTTCAGAGAGTTCCATCACCAAAGAAGTAAGATAGGTCACTTCCTTCAGGAAATGAATGAGGTCAATGCCTTGGCAAACACTTTGTCCTAAAAGTTGCTTCCAAGGGTCCCATGAGATGGAGGCTGCCACTATTTCCTGTGACACTGTCACAATTTAGAATGGTATATCAATCATAAGCACACGGGAACAGCTCACCACACAGGCCTGGTTTGGTCCATCTTCTCTACATTGAGAAGAAAGTGGCTGATTCAGACACACCCCTTCATCCTGACAAGGTTGTTTGCCATGGAAGATGACTTTTGCTCTCTCAGGTCCTTCAAGCCGCCTACCTCTTTTCCAGGGATCATGTCTGCATGGACCTTTGAGGTTCGCAGCAGTTGGAAGATCCCCTACATTCCTGTATTGTAAGACCAACTCTGTCCCTGCTCTTCTGTAAAGTTAGATTGAGGGAACAGTGTATGTTTAGGGTCAATAACATGTTGGATTTGGTTTAGGAATAATTCTGCAGAATGAATAATGGTATTTGAAACTGCAATATTTACAAGAATATATATGTGAAATATAAGTATGAAACCATAAATCTAGGTAACATTTGAAGCCCAGAAGGGCATTGGACCCATGATTGTGATACTTAGGATTGAATTACATTCTGCACAGAGGTCTCAGATAAATCAATATACAATGACATAAGAACTTGTACCTTGCATGATTGAACGTAGAAGAGAACATCCAGTCAAAAAAAGGATAGTCGGTAGGATTAGGAAGATAGTCGGTAGGTTTACAAAGAAGAGTGAGTATAGGATTAGGAACAAAAGTTTATTTGCAACAGGTTATCGATTAGAGTGTGAATGTAAATGTCAGCAAATGTGAAGAGTCAGTCACAATGATGAACTGGGATAAATATGTAGGAAACAGATAGCAATAGAGCCATTATGAAATCAGGCAATGTATAAATTGAGGGATAGGATTAGACATTTTCAGTAGGGTTGAGTTTGAATATATAATCTTAAGAAGAAACAAATATGTAGTCACCAATAGGATTGACATTTGAGAGCATTAGGCAACCTGGACATGGATGTTTTTAGTAACCTATGTTTACTTTCAATTTAGACTTTGGTACAAACATAAGCGTGACCTTTGCATTTTGTGTTCTGAATATTTCTGTGATTAAATGTAGTAAGTAGATCAGGTGACATGAGTATTTCTTCCATCATTTCAGGGAGCAATATTCTCAAGACGTAAAAATTAGTATTGGGGGTACAAAGAAGTGTACACTGTGTCTATGAATATAGAGATAATGCATGAATAGACCATACTGTGAATAAATAATATAACTCGTTCCACTTTAAATAATGGATTGAATTTTTATCTGAAAATATATAAGAAATCCTATATTGGTATGCAATCATTAATTCCAACCAGTTATACATCTAATGGTAATATCAGAGTTATAATTTATCATGAATTTTATGTGAGTTTTGCTTCAAAAGTGATTATGGAAATTGAAAATAATGTGTTTGGAAAGAAGTCTCATGAAAAGACCAGTAAGGAAACATGGAAGAATACATGTGTCCTGAAGCAGGAAGTGATTGAAAGTGAAACAAATTCCTATAAATTTGCAAACTGGTGGGGAAATCTTAAGGGCCCCCCCCAGCTCTCCCTTGAGTAGGATAGCCAGACCAAGGGAATTAGGAGTGGCATGGGACTCGTGGCGCAGACATCCAGGCCACTGCTCCCACCAGTGCTGACAATTGAGGTCTCTTGCTCCAGCTTCCGGGGGCATGGCTTCCGGAGAGCAAGCAAATTTGCTGGGGGTTCTCAGGCCCAAGCTCTACAAACTTAGGGTCTGAGGGAGACAAACAGGGAGAGTGTGCCCAGGTGTTCATGAAAACTGTGCTCCCAGGAGCAGCAGACCTGGCATGTAGCCAGTATTGTGGTGAGTGTCACAGGTGAACGGGGCCTGGCTTGAGGAAACACAAGAGAAGGCCCTAGGCACTCAGGATTGAAGACCCACCCAGTCTGGGAGGAAGAGCTGCTGCACAGTGATTGGTTCCCACCTATTGAGAGGAGAAGCTTGGCCCAGTGGGCACAGCTCCACCTACTGGAAAAGAAGTTTATTGCAATCTATGACTGCATTTATTATTATTATTATTATTATTATTATTATTATTATTATTATTATTTTAATTTGGGTTTTTTTTGTTTTGTTTTGTTTTTCTGTTTTCTTCCATTTTCATTTTTTTGTTGTTGTTCTTTAACTTTTTTAAATGTTTTTAATTTTTTAATTTTTTATTTTTTATTATTTTTTTAAATTTAAATTTAAATTTTATATTATCATTATCTTTTTTTAAAAAAATTCATTTTCTTTCCTTATTTTCTATTTTTTCTATTGTCTTTTCATTTCTTTTCCATTTTCTTATTTCCCCTTCCTTGAATTCTACCTGCCTACTCTCATTCTCTTTAGTGACTTCTTCCCTTCCCTTCTGAAATCTTTCCTCCCAAGCATCAAATAAATTTATAAGAGTTTAGGGAGTGTAAGACACATATTTCATATTTTGAAAAATCTTGAGAGTGTATATATATATATATATATATATATATATATATATATATATATACACACACAGAGAGAGAGACATTAAAAATAGCAATATATATGCAAACGAAATTCACCATGAAATATATATCATCCACAGATACAAAAATATTTATTTCACTGAACATGGATTTATGTATAATGTTGTTCAACTAGGAAGCTCACTCACATTTGAATAATCAGTTCAAGCAGTGTTTAGGAGGAGTGATCTCTTCTTCCAATTTGTATATGTCAAGTCAGCCACCTCACAAGAATGTACGTGTGGTACCTGGAAGGATTCAATATGTGCATATAAAAATACGTGTGCTGAATAGGCTACATAGAAAGAAGGACAGGAATTCACTTATTTGTTAACTTTAAAAACACATGGAGAACTATTTCAAAAAATAATTGACTAGATTTATAACTGCTACGCTATATCATGCAAAAGGCAACTCCAACTATAAAACATGCCTCTTCTGAACTGCTTGTATTTCTATTCTGTTTGTGTTATTTTTCTCCATCATATTAGAATTAGTAGTCAGAGTCTAGTAGGGTATGTGTTCATGTCAGGGATTCAGTATTTCTAATGGTAAATAGGTAATTGAATACAATGTGTATGCAAATATCTGCTACACAAAAATCTTCCCACTCTCATCCAGAACAATGCCTTGACATTACCTTCTCTTCAAGTAAGACACAATTAGAGGAGAAGAGTTAGAAAATCTGTGAATATATATGAGGAATGGAAAATGCTCAGGAGTTCACAACTTTGGAGGTAATAGAGGAGTTTCAAAAAGTAAGGGACAGGGTAAACACTCCACAAACATGGAGCTCTGCTGGCCTAAGTACTTTTTTAGAAACTGCCTCTAAGGGTGGGCACTTGAAATATATGATGTTGTCAGGAGATTTAGTTCCTTTGTAGAGAGACCATCAAAGCTGGGTCTGCATCTATGTGACCTGGAGGACATGTTTCTTATTTCTTATTTTCCAATGAACATGAGGAAGCAGTGCTGAATTCTCTCTTTGTAGGTAATCTATGGCCACTGGGGTCTAAGTGTCTCTCAGTGTGGACTGTGAAGCCCCTTGGTCATCCTCCACTTTTCGTGGAGTTTCTCGCTCCTGCACTGAGAGTTTGGTATTTGCTTCACGAAATACAAGGAGTTAAAATAAAATACAGTGGTGGAGGGAGTTCTTTAAGGTGTGGTGAGTCACGGTCTGCAGGAGAATGCACCAACCAAGTTTCTATCCCACCTAGATTGCCCCCGTTAGAATAGCAACATGATTCTGAACATTGCACTGAATCCTTTCCATATAACAAGATGCCTTTACATATATGGGTCTGCTGGCTGCACCATGTCAGTCACAAGCCATTTGGAAGCCAATGGCAGATCCACATGGCCCCACCACAAATGTTTTATCACACAATTGCGTACCACTGCTCTAGGCCAACTACTCACCAGGCTCCAACTTACTGGTATATATGTTCCACACCATTTTCATGAAACCCAGTCAGTCAAGGCAGTGTCTGGTATAATCAGGATCAGAAAAATGACATCCAAAGGTTGTCCAGTGCCAGCTGATCATGGAAATATAAAAAATTTCATGGTAATTTTTTAGCCATTTTTCACGGATGAAGTTTGAGGCTCTGAGGGATTCAATTAATTCAGGAACCATTAAATGGTGAAGAGCTAATTTCAATGAAAGCTCTGGAGCACTCTCACAGGCAAGGCTTTCCTAAGAGTGGCCAAAACGTCACATGAAGCCAGGCCCATTGAGATATACAATGTGAGGTCCATGTGTGTTTTGAAACTCAAATATGGCTGCCAAATCTTTAAGAATAATTTCATGTAATATCTGGGCTGAGATTCCCAGTGTTCTATAGAAATCCAACCTGGGCCTAGATATCAGGTTCCATGGGCGACTCTCATACGTGGCCTCCTAAAATCACAACACAATTCATGGCAATACTTCTCTGAGATCAGTTTCAGAACTCAGTCTCTAAGGGGAATCACACCAGAGTTCAAGCCCAGGTGGACCCAGTCATCTCTTCCAACCGCCACACAAATGACCACAATTAAAACCAAAACACTCCCACATGGTTCTCATCTTCTTCCATATAGACACTCCTTATAACTTCTGCGTGGAGTTTTCCATGAGGGGCACAGCCCAAGACAGTGTCCAAAATAAGCTCCTATTCCCCTCATTTGCCTAACGTCAAGGTGGCCTGGACACACTTCCTGTAAACCAGGAGTGATCAAATAGGCCTGCCATTAATACTGCTCGGCTTTTCCAATTTGAGGCCTTCTGACTCTGCGGTTTAGATTCTTTATGTGAATTTGAGTCATGAGGAAACCCAAGCACCTCTGCTGAGATTTGAAGAACTCATTTGGCCCAAAGGATCCCTATTCTCACTTGATGGAGGTCAGGATCCTAACAGAGGAAGGTAAGAGAATTCATTCACAATGAGTGAACTTTTTGCCATTTTGCTTTTGGATGCACACATGAGATCTTTCTTTAGATCCATCAGGTGTTGAGAATCTAAGCCACAGTCTCACACAGGGCCATGAGGCTGATTCAGACACATCCCTTTCCAAAGCAATTAAGCAAAGAGACACAGGTGATGCCCTTCATTTCCATTTGAAAACTGTTTTCTTCAGGCTTCCAAAAGAAGTGGCCTGAGGCAAAGACATCCTGATATTCAGGGCAACAGAACAATAGGTTAGCAAAAGGCCCAAAGCAGGTTTTCTCCACAGAGACTTTGCTGGTCGCACTGATATCTGAGTTTTCTGAAATGCTGGCCATTCCTTTCAGGTATCCAGTACATGGCCATGTCACAGAGATTGGAGATGGTACATATCTTGCACACAAAACCAAGAGCCTATTCTGGAGAGTGGCCAGAATTTAGGAAGAAAACAGGGACTTAGACAGGTAGTAGGTGTTGCCCATCCATATGTAAACTGCACTCCATTTATAAATTGGGCAGGATGAATGCTGGGAAGCTTTCTACTAGAGAGGACACATCCAATGATGCATTCTCTTTTCTAATGTATAAAACCACGGACACAGTGGGATACACAGACATAGAAACACTCACCTTGTAAAATGACTTACTAGAAACAGTTCACTGCAAACCAAACAAACCTCCTTTCCTACCTTTTCTCAGAGCAGAGACAAAACCACACACCCACACTCACAAAGGCACCACCTTCCCCCAAGTAGGGCTACGACTGTCCGGAGTGTCCTCTGACTGGTGGACCATACTATGTTCTCCGGTAATGGTCTGTCCTGTCTCAGATCTGGTCTCCTTGTCCAACTCTGTGAAGCAGTCAGGAGGCAGCGGTGAGCCATTACCTGCTTAGTCAGGAAATGCTCCTCTTCAGATCTTTCCTGTCATTTGGCCATCTTCACATCAGTCGGTACCAAGAAGACTGACTCTGTCCTTGGTGATTCCAAACAAATGAAACCACTGGGACTAGCACTGGGACTGAATCTGGGTGCCTGGCCTCCTGGATTTCAAATTCAGAAAGTTCCATCAAGAAGGAAGTGAGGTAGGTCACTTTCTTCAAGAACTGAATGAGGTCACTGCCTTGGCAACCACTTTGTCTTAACAGTTGCTTCCAAGGATCCCATGAGATGGAGGCTTCCCCTACTTCCTTTGACACTTTCACAACTTAGAATGGTATATCAACCTTAGGCACCCGGGATCGGCTCTCCACACAAACCTGGTTTGGTCCATCTTCTCTACATTAAGAAGAGAGAGGCTGATTCAGACACAACCCTTCATCCTGACCAGGTTGTTTGCCATGGAAAATGACTTTTGGTCTCTCAGGTCCTTAATTTCTGCCTACATCTTCTCAAGGAATCATTTCTGCATGGAACTTTTAGGTTCTCAACAGGTGGAGGATTCCCTACATTTCTGTATTGTAAGAACAAATCTGTCCCTGCTCTTCTGTAAAGTTAGACTGAGTGAACAGTGTATGGTTAGGGTTAATATCATGTTCAATTTGGGTTCGGAATCATTCTGCTGGATGAATAATGGTATTGAGAACCTGCGATATTAATAAGAATATAGAGGTTAAATATATGTATGAAAACAGAAATTAAAGTAAGATTTGAATCCCAGAAGGGCATGGGGCCCTTGTTTGGGATATTTAGCTTTGAATTACTATCTGCACAGAGGTCTCAAAAAAATCGATATACAATGGCAGAGGAATTTGAACCTTGGATGATTGAATGCGGAAGAGAACATCCAGTCAAAAGGGATAGTCGGTAGCATTTGGAAGATAGTAGTTAGGTTTAGCAAGTAGAGTTAGTATAGGATATGTAACAAAAGTTCTTTAGCAATATTTTTTCGGGTAGAGAGTGAATGTAAATATCAGCACATATGAAGAGTCAGACACAATGATGAACTGGGGAAAATTTGTAGGAAAGCAGATATCAATAGAGACATTAGGAAATCAGGCAAAGTAAAAAGTGAATGATAGGATAAAATATTTTCAACAGGGTTGAGTTTGAATATTTAATTTTAGGAAGAAACAAATATGTAGTCACCAATAGGATTGACATTTGAGAGCATTAGGCAACATGGACATGGATGTTGTTAGTAATCCATGTTCACTTTCCATTTAGGCTTTGGTACAATCCTAAGTGGGACCTTTGCATTTTGTTTCCAGAATATTACTGTGATAAAATGTATATGTAGATCAGATGACGTTCCACCATTTCTAGGAGCAGTATTTTGAAGACGTATAAATTAGCATTGGGAGTAAAAAGAGGTGTACCCTGTTTCTATGAATATACAGATAATGCATGAATAGACCTTAATTTCAATAAATAATATAACTTGTTCCACTTTAAATAATGGATTGAATTGATATCTGAAAATATATAAGAAATCTTATATTGATATGCAATCATTCATGACAACCAGTTATACACCTAATGTTAATATTAGGGTACGGTTTATCATGAAGTTTGTGTGAGTTTTGCTTCAAAAGTGATTATGGAAATTGAAAATAATGTGTTTAGAAAGAAGTCTCATGAAAAGGCCAGTCAAGGAACACCGAGGAATTCATTAGTTCTGAAGCAGGAAGTGATTGAAATTGAAAAAAAACGACGATAAATTTGCTAACTTGTGGATGAAATATTATAATATGATATGAATAAACTGAAGAAATAGTAATGTATTAGTGTTGAATAAAAATGAACATGAAAATACACATCATGTCCCATAGGAATCTACTTGCATTGATGTTAAACTGGGTCAGTTACAGTAGAAATATTAGGATTCGTGTGCACCATTCACCAAAGTTAGTTTTCTTTTTTTTTTTAATTTTTATTGATGGTTGATCAAAACATTACATAGTTCTTGATATATCATACTCCACACTTTGATTCAAGTGAGTAATGAACTCCCATTTTTACCCCGTATACAGATTGCAGAATCACATCAGTTACACATCCATTGATTTACATATTGCCATACTAGTGTCTGTTGTATTCTGCTGCTTTTCCTAACCTCTACCCTCCCCCCTCCCCACCCCTCCCCTCCTGTCTTCTTTCTCTACCCCTCTACTGTAATTCATTTGTCCCCCTTGTATTATTTGTCCCTTTCCCCTCACTTCCTCTTGTATGTAATTTTGTTAACCCTGAGGGTCTCCTTCTATTTCCATGCAATTTCCCTTCTTTCTCCCTTTCCCTCCCGCCTCTCATCCCTGTTTAATGTTAATCTTCTCAAGCTCTTAGTCTCTACTCTGTTCTTAGTTACTCTCCTTATATCAAATAAGACATTTGGCATTTGTTTTTAGGGATTGGCTAGCTTCACTTAGCATAATATGCTCTAATGCCATCTATTTCCCTGCAAATTATATGATTTTGTCATTTTTAAATGCAGAGTAATACTCCATTGTGTATAAATGCCACATTTTTTATCCATTCATCCATTGAAGGAAATATAAGTTGGTTACACAGTCTTGCTATTGTGAATTGTGCTGCTATGAACATCGATGTGGCAGTGTCCCTGTAGCATGTTCTTTTTAGGTTTTTAGGGAATAGACCGAGAAGGGGAATTGCTGGGTTAAATGTCGTTTCCATTCCCAGCTTTCCAAGAAATCTACATAATGCTTTCCAAATTGGCTGCACCAATTTGCACTCCCACCAGCAATGTACAAGTGTACTCTTTTCCCCACATCCTCGCCAGCACTTGTTGTTGTTTGACTTCATAATTGCTGCCAATTTTACTGGAGTGAGATGGTATCTTAGGTTGGTTTTTATTTGCATTTCTCTGACTGCTAGAGATGGTGAGCATTTTTTCAGGTACTTGTTGATCGGTTGTATGTCCTCATGTGAGAAGTGACTCTTCAGGTCCTTGGCCCATTTGTTGAATGGGTTATTTGTTATCTTATTGTCTAATTTTTGAATTCTTGGTATACTCTGGATATTATGGCTCTATCTGAAGTGTGACGAGTAAAGATTAGTTCCCAGGATGTAGGCTCCCTATTTACATGTGTTATTGTTTCTTTTGCTGAGAAAAAATTTTTACTTTGAGTAAGTCCCATTTGTTGATTATAGTTATTAACTGTTGTTCTATGGGTGTCCTATTGAGGAATTTGGAGCCCGACCCCACAGTATGTAGATCATAGCCAAATTTTTCTTCTATCAGACGCCGTGTCTCTGATTTGATATCAAGCTTCTTGATCCATTTTGAGTTAACTTTTGTGCATGATGAGAGAAAATGATTCAGTTTCATTTTGTTGCATATAGGTTTCCTGTATTTCCAGTACCATTTGTTGAAGATGCTATCCTTTTTTCATTGCATGCTTTTAGCCTCTTTATCAAATATAAGATAATTGTAGTTTTGTGGATTGGTTTCTGTGTCCTCTATTCTGTACAATTGGTCCACCCGCCTGTTTTGGTACCAGTACCATGCTGTTTTTGTTACGATTGTTCTGTTGTATAGTTTGAAGTCTGGTATCGCTATACCACCTGATTCACACTTCCTGCTTAGCATTGTTTGTGCTCTTCTGGGTCATTAATTTTTCCATTTGAATTTCATGATTGCTTTCTCTATTTTTACAAGAAATGCCGTTGGGATTTTGATTGGCATTGCATTAAACTTTTAGAGAACTTTTGGTAATATCTCCATTTTGATGATGTTAGTTCTGCCTATCCATAAACATGGTATATTTTTCCAACTTCTAAGATCTTCTTCTATTTCTCTCTTAAGGGTTCTGTAGTTTTCATGGTATAATATTTCACCTCTTTTGTTAGGTTGATTCCCAAGTATTTTATTTTTTTTTTGAGGATATTGTGAATTGGTTGGTTGTCCTCATTTCCATTTCAGAGGATTTTTCGCTGATATACAGAAATGCCTTTGAATTATGCATGTCGATTTTCTATCCTGCCACTTTTCTGAATTTATTTATTAGCTCTAATAATTCCTTTGTAGACCCTTTTGGGTCTCCTAGGCATAGAATCATGATATCTGCAAATAGTGATAATTTAAGTTCTTCTTTTCCTAATTTTATGCCTTTAATTTCTTTTGTCTTTCTAATTGCTTTGGCCAGTGTTTCGAGAACTATGTTGAACAGAAGTGGTGAGAGAGGGCATCCCTGTCTTGTTCCAGATTTTAGAGGGAATGCCTTAAATTTTTCTTCATTCAGAATGATCCCAGCCTGAGGCTTAGAATAGATTGCTTTTACAATATTGTGGTGTGTTCCTGCTATCGCTAGTTTTTCTAGAGTTTTGAACATAAAGGGATGCTGTACTTTGTTGAATGCTTTATCTGCCTCTATCGAGATGATCATATGGTTCTTATTTTTAAATCTATTCATGTGATGAATAACATTTATTGATTTCTGTATATTGAACAAGCCTTGCATCCCTTGATCATGGTGCACAATTTTTTTGATATGTTTTCATATCCTATTCGCCAGAATTTTATTTAGGATTTTTGCATTTTTCCTGAAATATCTTGAACAGTATTGGTAGTAGTTCCTCTTTAAAGGTTTTGTAAAACTCTGCTCTATACCCATACGGTCCTGGGCTTTTCTCAGTTGGTAGTCTTTTGATGGTTTCTTCTATTACCTCAATTGATATTGGTCTGTTTAGGTTGTGTATATCCTCCTGTCTCAATCAGGGCAGATCATATGACTTAAGAAATTTATCGATGTCTTCACTTCTACTATTTTATTGGAGTATAAGTATTCAAAATAATTTCTGATTATCTTCTGTATTTCTGAATTGTCTCTTGTGATATTGCCTTTTTAATCCCGTATGCTAGTAATTTGAATTCTCTCTCTTCTGCTCTTCACTAGCATGGCTAAGAGTCTGTCGAATTTATTTATTTTTTCAAAGAACCAACTTTTTGATTTGTCAATTTTTTCAATTGTTTATTTTGTTTCAATATCATTAATTTCAGCTCTGATTTTGATTATTTCTTGCCTTCTACTTCTTTTGCTGTTGTTTTGCTCTTCTTTTTCTAGGATTTTGAGATGAAGTATGAGAACATTTATTTGTTGTTTTTTTTTTTCTTTTTCTAAGGAATTAACTCCAAGCATTGAATTTTCCTTTTTGAAGTGCTTTCAATGTGTCCCATTGATTCCAATATGTTGTGTCTGTGTTTTCATTTATCTCTAAGAATTTTTTAATTTCCTCCTTGATCTTCTATAGCCCATTGATCATTCAGTAACCTATTGTTAATTCCCCAAGTGATGAATGATTTTTTTCTTTTTTCTTTTATCATTGATTTAAGTTTCATTCCATTATGATCAGATAAGATGCCTGGTATTATCTCTACTCCTTTATATTGTCTAAGCGTTGCCCTGTGACATAATATATGATCTATTTTTGAGAAGAATCCATGTGCTGCTAGAAAAAAGTGTAACTGCTTGATGTTGGGTGGTATATTCTATATGTGTCAATTAAGTCTAGGTTATTAATTGTTTTATTGAGTTCTATAGTTTCCTTTTTCAACTTTTGTTTGGAAGATCTGTCCAGTGGTGAGAGAGGTGTGTTGAAGTCTCCCATGATTATTGTATGGTGGTCTATTAGACTCTTGAAATTGAGAAGAGTTTGTTTGATGAACATTGCTGCACCATTGTTTGGGACATATATATTTATGATTGTTATGTCTTGTTGGTGTATGGTGTCCTTGAGCAGTATGTAGTGGCCTTCTTTATCCCTTTTGATTAACTTTGGGTCGAAATCTATTTTATTTGATATGAGTTTGGACACTCCTGCTTGTTTCTGAAGTCCATATGACTGATATGATTTTTCCAACCTTGCACCTTCAGTCTATGTATGTCTTTTCCTAACAAATGTGTCTCATTTTGGCGGCATATTGTTGGTTCTTGTTTTGTGATCCATTCTAGTAACCTGTGTCTCTTAATTGGTGAGCTTAAGCCATTAACATTTATGGGTATTAATGAGATATGTGTTGTTCTTCCAGCCATATTTGTTTATTTATGTTACTAAACATGGTTTGTTTTCCTCCTTGATTATTTTCCCCCCTTTACTGTCCTACCTCCCACTGTTGGTTTTCATTTTTATTTTCCGTTTCCTCTTCCTGTAATGTTTTGCCGAGGATGTTTTGAAGAGATGGTTTTCTAGCTGCAAATTTTTTTAACTTTTTTTTATCATGGAAGGTTTTAATTTCATCTTCCATCCTGAAGCTTAATTTCGCTGGATACATGATTCTTGATTGGAATTTTCTTCCAGTGTTTGAAATATGTTATTCCAGGATTGTCTAGCTTTCAGAGTCTGTGTTGAATGATCAGCTGTTATCCTGATTGGTTTACCCCTAAATGTAATCTGCTTTCTTTCTCTTGTAGTTTTTAAAATTCTCTCCTTATTCTGTATGTGGGGCATCTTCATTATAATGTGTCTAGGTGTGGAGGTCTTATGATTTTGCACATTCAGCATCCTGTAGGCTGCTAGGATTTGGGATTCTGTCTCATTCTTCAAGTCTGGGAAGTTTTCTCTTATTATTTCATTGAATAGATTGCTCATTCCTTTGGTTTGGACCTCTATACCTTCCTGTATCCCAATGACTCTTAACTTTGGTCTCTTTATGTTTTCCCATATTTCTTGGATGTTCTGCTCATGGTTTCTTAACAGTTTTGCTATTCTGTCTATGTTCTTTTCAAGTTGAAATACTTTGTCTTCATTGTCTGATATTCTATCTTTTAAGTTTTCTACTCTGTTGGTAGTATTCTCAATTGAGTTTTTAAGTTGGTTCATTGATTCCTGCATTTCTAGGATTTCTGTTTGTTTGTTTTTTTATAACCTCTATCTCCCTGTATAGTTGATCTTTGGCTACTTGATTGTTTATGTAATTCATTTTCAAAGTGATCTTTCATTGTATGATTTTGCTGTCTAATGTCTTCCTTGAGACTCCAGAGCATCTGAAGCATGTATATCCTGAATTCTTTAGCTGACATTCCATCTGCTACAGCTACTACCTCTTCTAAAGTTGAGTTAACCTGCGTTGCTTGTGATCCTTTCTTTCCTTGTGTATTCATACTGCTCGCATTACTTTCTGCTTGGTGAAACTGTTATGCTTTTGAAATTTTCCCCCTATATATTTATATTGCTCTTGTGTAGTGGAAAAGTCTCCATTGCTGGGGCGGTCGGCGGCTGTGCTACTCCTCCAATTTGGGTGATCTGTCTACCACGCTGACCGGCCGCAGGGCCTGTTCTGCCTGTCGGTCTCAGGTATGCGTACCTTGCAGGCACGGGTGGCAGCTCTGCTCTGCACCTCCTCCAATTGGTGAGACGTATCTACCACACCCGCGGACACCTGGGCTGCTTCTGCCAGTCAGTGGCAGGTCTGGCATAGGACCTTGTACCTTGGATGATTGATTGTCAAACAGAACTTCCAGTCAAAAAGGGATAGTCATTAAGATTAGGAAGATATTTGTTAGGTTCAGAAAGGAGAGTGAGTATAGGATTTGGAACAAAAGTTCTTTAGCTATAGGGTTTCAGGTATAGAGTGAATGTAAATTTCAGCACATGTGAAGAGTCAGTCACAATGATGAACTCTGGAAAATATGTAGGAAAGCACATATCAATAAAGATGTTGGGAAATCTGGCAAAGTATAGTCCGTAGTGAAAGGTTAATAAAATAAGTACTTGTCACTTCCTGTTTTTCTGTATGCTTAACAAAACACTGTTGAAATCTTGAGAACTGTTTGCTAAACTTGTTTCCAGAATGTGCTGTCCCCAACTGCCAAAATGCAGAATTTACTCCCTCACCCGGGTGCACGCAAATCGCTCACTTGCCCGGACCCATCAATAAACTTCCCTCCCTGCGCTCTCAAAGGAAAGTATATAAGCTATGCTTAAGCTGTTCTCTGGGCTCTCTGCTCTATTCAAGTGAGCTCTGAGGCCCAGCATGCTGGACCCCCAATAAACCCTTTGCTTTTGCATGAGACAGTCTCTTGGTGGTCTCTTTCCCCGATTCTCGCCCGACCTTTACATATGGTGGTTCCACCAAGATCTGGCAGCGGTAGACAAGAGACCCCAAAGGGCTCCTCTCAGGGTAAGTAAGGTGATTCTATCTGGTTTCAGGTATCAGGTTAAGGCTTGGTAAAATGGCTGTCGATGGAGAGCATGAGCTCTTTCCGAGGGTGGCTGACAGTTGTGTCACAGAGCCACAGGCCACATCCCTGGGGGACGCCACAGAGGACTCGGGAAATCGAGGAACAATAGTCTCTTTTACTCATTGATATTTTGTTTCAGACTCGGTATTGCCGGCCCATTCGGTTTTGTTGGCTATTCAGTCCTGGTCTCAGTATTGGACGTTCATTTCCTGTCTTTATTGTCTTGTCTTCTCTGTGTCATGTGTGGTTGCTTTAACTGTTTGTGAATCTTTCATTATGGGACAGAGCACTTCAATGCCTCTGTCTCTGACCCTTGATCACTGCACCAAAGTCTGGTTAAGGGCTCAGAATCTTTCTTTTTCAGTAAAACTCTGGACCTGGCAGGTTCTCTGTGCCTCAGAATGGCCCACCTTTGGATTCAGATGGCCCCTAGAAGGATCTTTCTAATTCCGCTAATTTAAAAAGTCAGAGATATAGTCTCTCAGCCAGGGCCACTTAGCCCTCCAAATCAACAGCCATATATCTTAACTTGGCAGGACCTCTGCAAATCTCCTCCTCCATTGGTGAAGCCTTTTCTTACCCGTGCCCCCACACTTTCTCTTTCCCCCATGATCTCTCAAACCCTCTGCTCTTCCTCCTCCTCTACCCTCTGTTTTCCCTCAGTCACAAGATTTGACTCTACTGGACTCTCCTTCCCCTCTTTATCCCCTCAACTTGTACCCCAACCCCCAACACCCTCTAAGTGATTTCCCAGCTGCTGACTCAGCCTTTCCGCCATTGGAGGAAGCTAAGCCAGCCCAGCGCCCTCCAGATAACTCCCCTGCAGCACACACAGCCCCTCCTACCCTGGAGGAAGCTGGCCGGGCTAAAGGAATTCGCCAGCGGCAAATGATTGAAAACCCTGGAACTCCCGTGATGCTCCACCTCAGTCCCTAGGGGTCAATGATTGACGATGGCAATGGTGTAAAAATGCAAGCCTACCAGTACTGGCCTTACTCCTTTTCAGACCTATAAAACTTGAAGAATAACAACCTCTTTTTACCGAAGACCCCACCCAGCTCTCAGGTCTGGTTGACTCATTAATGTTTTCACACCAGCCTACTTGGGATGACTGCCCACACCTCCTAGGGACTCTCTTCATGACAGAGGAACAAATGAGAATCCTACTGCAAGCTAGAAAAAAATATCCTTGGACCAGATGGGTGATGGACAACAACTTCCCCACATATTCAAAGCTTGCTTTTCTTTGAACCAACACAACTGGGACCCCAACACCTTTCAAGGTAGGGAACAACTGTCCACTTATCGACGGGCTCTAATAGTGGGTATCTTAGTGGCCACTAGGTGACCAACTAATTTGGCCAAGGTAAGAGAGATTATTCAAAGGCCTGATGAATCTCCCTCTATGTTTCTAGAGGGAATTATGGAGGCATATAGGAGATATCCTCTATTCGATCCTCAGGCAGAGGATCAAAAGGCATCTTTCACGATGGCCTTTATTGGGCAAGCTGCCCTGGATATTAAAAGAAAGTTACAATGCTTAGATGGATTACAAGATATGACTTTGAGAGATTTAGTCAGAGAAGCCTAGAAGGTATACTATAAGAGGAAAACTGAGGAAGAGAAGGGAGTAAAGGGAGGATAAAATAAATAAAAGACAGACTAAGGCATTGACTAAGGTCCTGGTCACAACAAAAAATAGGCCAGAAATTAAGAAACATGGAGACTGGAAGGGATACCTGGGCCCACACTAGAGGCCACCCCTAGCCTCAGATCAATGTGCCTACTGAAAATAAAAAGGACACTGGGCTAAAGAATGCCCTAGAAAGAGACAGCCACACCAGCCAGACATTCTGACTCTGGAGGATGACTAAGAAATTTGGGGCTCAGATCCTCTCCCCGAGCTCAGGGTAATTTTTGAAGTCAGGGGACTCCAATAAACTTTGAAATGGATACAGGGGCAATATACACAGACCTTAAGGCCCCAATGGGCCCTCTATCAAGTAAAAGGTCTCTAATTCAAGGGCCTAATGGCAGTAAACATCAGGCTTGGACAACTAAGAGGACCTTGGACCAGGGGAAACGAAAAATCCATCACTCCATCCTAGTAATCTATGAATGCCTGGCCACATTGATGGGCAGAGATCTGCACACAAAGCTCCAGGCTAAAATAACTTTTAGTTCTGAAGGTTCCCAAGAGGAATTTCTAAATCCTTCAGTAAATGCTCCTTTTGTCATGGCTCTAAATATATCAGTAGAAAATATACATCAACTAACTAACCTTGGTTCAAAGAAACTGTATTCATTCCTGAAGTATCAAGAACAGAGTTTTCCACTAACTGACTCATAGCGAAAGGTAATAACTGAATGGGTAACAAAAGCCTGTTGGGTCCATCAATTGGTTAATGCTTACCCTTCCAAGCTTTCTGCAGGAAACAGACAAGGACACTTCTGGGAAGTTGACTTTACTGAAATTAAGCCAGCAAGTTATGGACTTAAACATCTCCAAGTCTTTGTAGATACATTTTCAGGATAGATTGAAGCCTTCCCCATCAAAAAAAAAAAAAAAAAGAAAAGAAAGAAAGAAATAAAAAAGAAAAAAAAAAAAAAAGAAACAGCGCACATGGTGGTCAAGAAGATCCTGGAAGATATTTTCCCAATGTACGGCCTGCCTAAAGTAATAGGGTCTGATAATGGACTGGCATTCGTGGCCCAGGTAGGTCAGGGGTTAGCCAGGACCCTGGGTATTAATTGGAAGTTACATTGTGCTTATAGACACCAGAGTTTAGGACGGGTAGAAAGAATGAATAGAAACATTATCGAGACCATAACAAAATTGAACTTACAGACTGGCCAAAAGGATTGGACTATGCTCCTGCTTTATGCACTGTTTCATGCAAGAAATGCTCTCTCTGTTTCTTTGTGTAACCTCACCCCCTATGAAATTCTCTATGGGGCCCCCTCCTTCAGTAAGGGACCTAACCCCAACTCTAAGACCTAACGATCCCTTAGACACCCCCTTGCTTGACAGACTTAAAGCTCTTGAAAGAACACAGAAATACCTGTGAAACCAGATGGCCACTGCCTACCAACCTGGGGACGAGGGGACTCAACATCAATATCAAGTAAGAGACTTCGTCTATGTAAGTGGACATCAGGTGTCATCCCTGGAACCCCGCTGGTAAGGACCATAGCAGGTGCTCTTTATTACACCTACAGAAGTAAAGGTAGACAGAATCATTTCCTGGATCCATACCTCTCATCTCAAGCCTGCGCCCTGTCCAGACTCTGGCTGGAAACTGGAAAAGCCTGGTAACCCTTTCAAATTGTGTATTCGCTGTGTGGATAAGGCTATAGACTCTCCCCTTGACCACCAGTAGTCCTAACCCTCATCATCCCGTTCAGCAGCAATGGCTGATCACAAATACTACTGGACAAGAAGTATTGTGTATCTCGCATACAGCCCACTTAGGGACCTGGTGGCCATCTCACCACCCAGACATTTGTCAGCTGGCTATAGGTCTTTCCTATTGGGATATCCCTGATGAAGAGGATCCCACTAAAATTCCATTAAATCCCTTCCATACCACAGATAATGGAAACAAATGTTATGGATGTAGGGACACGCGAGCCAGATGCAGGTGGGCTAGCCTAGAGTACTATGTTTGCACGGCGGACTATCAAAGCCACAAACAGTCATGACTGTGTTGGGGGAAAGCTGACTTCTTCTGTAAGTCATGGGGATGTGAGCATACAGGGACTGCCTGATTGAACCCAAACTCCTCATCAAATTCTGTACACAGAATTAGCCATATTACCAATTACACAACAAAAACCGATGGCCTCCAGAGGGGTCTCTAGATCCTCAAATTCTGCCTGACCTTTTTAACTTCTACAAGTGCTGAAAAGGGTGAAAGGAGATTCCTCTACGTGTAGGCCTTTTCCCTCCTTTGCTCACATCCTGAACAATGCTTCTCCAATCGATCCTCACCCGCAGCCTTCTGCTCCAGACTCTCTGCTGTTATTCCCACATCAGCAACCTGATTTCTCCCCTCCAATTACTAGACCAAAGGCCAAACATCTGCCGATTCTCAGACAATTGCCCCCTTGCTGAGGGAGCAGGTACTGAGCTAACCCACAATTCCCTCACTCCTCTCTTCTCCTGTCAGTGCCTGCAGCGGGTCCCACCAGGTCCTCTTACCAGCTAACCCAAAGCTCAAACCAGCTGAGGGGAGCCCTCAGACCCCTATCCAAGATGTAATGAAAATGGCCTTTAAAGTTGCTTTGTCATCACTGAAAACAGGTTACTAAGAATTTAAAGTCACTCACAGGCTTTTTGGGATACTAACTCCCGTCTTCCCCTCTGCTCTACCTGTTCTACTGCTCAAGATTTGTTGCTAGGAAAATCTCAAACCCCTTTCCCATTATTGTTTTACATCTCTCCTACCTCATTCTCAGATACACGGAGCTGCTCACAGCCACGCGTTCCCCGTCTTCCCCGTCTGTTCCAGGCCCACAGAAAAGTCTTTACTGACCTTCTCCAGAAATTTTCACCATGGCTGACTTTAGGACTTTCAGCAAAAGAGTCCCTATAAATGAGTTCAATGTAGGTAAACTTCCTCTTTTCGTGTTGCCCTGTTCTACTAGGAAACTGTCTAAAATAAATCAGCACTACTAAGCTAGACACCCCCTTACTAGTTTTTCACAAAATATGTGAAGAAGGCCTCTGGCCTTGAGCTAGGGCTTAACAGAGATGGCTACAATTGAAAGATAAAGAAGATGCTAACTGGGCTCCATGGTAACAGATAGCAGTGGGAAACAATAAAGGGAATAAAAAGCTCTTCCTCACCCAGGTGTCCTTGAAAAGTTAACTTGCCCAAAACAGAGGAAAGAAACAGAAAAAACCCTGCTTTTTGTAAACTTCTGCAGGCTGAGAACTTCTGAGCCCCTTCGCTTACAGGTTGGATACAAAATTCTGAAACTACCTAAACTTGGGTATCAGGGGATTAATTGATTATAACAGAAGGAATGCCCCCTAAATCTGGTTGCAACCAAATAGGACTGTTTCCCTGTCTTTGGTACTATCTTAGGTGCCTTGCCTTGTCTGTCCCTACAACAGCATAATTCTATATACTTAAACATTGCTTATGTTTTCATGAAATGGTCAACAGATGTGATTAATTGTGTAATGGTGCAGATGTTTCCCAGAGTGCTCTATCATGACGCAGGTTCATTTGAAGATCAAATAGTGGGGCATAAAACCTGGTTCCACTGGGAACATATATCCCTCACTTTAGCCATGCTATTAGGAATACGAGTTGCTGAAGGGGTGGGCACAAGAACCACTGCCTTGGTCCATGGGACAAAACAAATGACCCAAATAGAAATAGCAATAGACCAAAACTTAAAGATATTAGAAGCCTCCATCACAGCTTTGCAGGAATCTTTAACCTCTCTCTGTGAAGTTGTTTAACAAAACAGTCGAGGTTTGGACCTCCACTTCATGAGAAAAGAGGGCCTTTGTTCTGCATTGATGGAAGAATATTGTGTGTATGCCGACAATACTGGAGTTGTAAAAAAATCTATGATTAAATTAAAAAGAAGAATTGAATAGCGTCAACGAGAGACAGAGGCCCAAAAAGGGTGGTTTGAGTCTTGGTTCACACAGTCCCCCTGGTTAACTACGCATTTATCAACCCTGGCCAGTCCAATAATAATCCTCATATTATTGCTAACTAGAAAACCCTGTTTGCTCAATCATGTAATTTCTTTTCTCCAAGCACAAATTGGACAAGTTAAACTTATGGTAATACCCCACTAGCAGACATATAATGTGACACCCCCCAATGATCACTTTTATGATTAAAAGTAGCCAGAAGAAGACGTGGGGAATGAAAGGTTAATAAAATATGTACTTGTCACTTCCTGTTTTTCTGTACGCTAAACAAAACACTGTTGAAATCTCGAGAAATGTTTGCCAATCTTGTTCCCAGAATGTGCTGTCCCTAATTGCCAAACTACAGAATGTACTCCCTCACCCGGTTGCACGCAAACTGCCCCTTCGCCGTGACACATCAAAAGCTTCCCTCCCTGCGCTCTCAAAGGAAAGTATATAAGCTCTGCTTAAGCTGTTCTCAGGACTCTCTGCTCTATTCAAGTGAGCTATGACCTCCAGCATTCTGGACCCGCAATAAACCCTTTGCTACTGCATGAGATAGACTTTTGGTGGTCTCTTCTTCCGACGCTCGCCTGACCTTTATTTGGATGATTGAATATATAAGAGAACATCAAGTCAAAAAGGTATAGTCAGAAGGATTAGGAATATAGTAGGTAGGTTTAGGAAGAAGAGTGAGTATACGATTTGGACCAAAAGTTCTTTAGCAATAGGGTTTCGGTTAGAGAGTGAATGTAAATGTCAGCATATGTGAAGTGTCAGTCACAATGATGAACTTGGGAAAATATGTAGGAAAGCAGATATCAATAGAGACATTACAAAATCAGGCAAAGTATAAAGTGAGTGATTGGATTAGACATTATCAACAGGGTTGAGTTTCAATATATAATCTTAAGAAGAAACAAATATGTAGTCACAAATTGTATTGACATTTGAGAGCATTAGGCAACCTGGACATGGATGTTTTTAGTAATCCAGGTTCAATTTCTATTTAGCCTTTGGTACAATCATAAGTGTGACTTTTGCATTTTGTGTTAAGAATATTACTGTGATAAAATGTATATGTACATCAGGTGACATGAGTATTTCTTCCAGCATTTCTGGGAGCAATATTTTGAAGACGTATAAATTAGTATTGGGGGAACAGAGAGGTGTACCCCGTGTCTATGAATATAGAAGTAATGCATGAATTGACAGTACTGTGAATAAATAATATAAATATTATATAAATATTCATGTACTACTACCAGTGAAGAAACATAAAGGAATACATGTGTTCTGAAGTAGGAAGTGATTGAAAGTGAAACAAATGCAAATGATTTTGCTAACTTGTGGATAAAATACACATTCTATGATGTGCAGAAACTGAAGAAATAGTAATGTACCAGTGTTGAATGAAAATGAACATCAAAATATACATCATGGGGCTGGGGATGTGGCTCAAGCGGTAGCGCACTCTCCTGGCATGCGTGCGGCCCAGGTTCGATTCTCAGCACCACATACAAAACAAAGATGTTGTGTCCACCGAAAACTAAAAAATAAATAATAAAAAATTCTCTCTCTCTCTCTCTCTCTCTCTCTCTCTCTCTCTCTCTCTCTCTAAAAAAAAAAAATATACATCATGTCCCATAGAAATCTACTTGGATTGATGTTAAACTGGGTCAGTTACTGTAGAAATATTAGGATTTGTATGCACCATTCACTGATGTTATTTGTCAGTACTAGAAATCCAATATGTATTTCAGGTGGATGAATATTTCTGAGAATCATCTTGTGAAAAGTTGATTATAAATCCACATACATGAATATGAATGAATTTAGGGATTGTAAAATAAGACACATATATTTCAAATTTAAAAAATCTGTAGAGTGTATATATATATATATATATATATATATATATATATATATATATATTATATAGATACACACACACACACACACACACAAATATACACACAGAGAAATTAAAAAGTAGCAATATATATGCCAAGCGAAATTCATGTTGAAATATATATCGTCCACAGATCCAAAAATATTTAATTTACTGAACATGGATTTGTGTATAATGTTGTTCAACTCCGAAACTCCCCCATAGGTTGAATTTTCAGTTCCAACAGCGTTTAGGAGGAATGATCTCTTCTCATGATTTGTGTCTGCCAAGTCAGCCACCTCACAAGAATGTACATGTGATACCAGGTAGGATTCTATATGTGCATATAAAAATACATGTGATGAAAAGGCTACAGACAAAAGGAGACAGGAATTCACATATTTGTTAAATTTAAAAACACATGGAGAACTATCTCAACAAAAAATTGACTAGATTTATAACTCCTACCCTAAATAATGCAAAAGGCAAGTCAAACTATACTCCATGCCTCCTCTGAACTCCATGGATTTCTATTCTGCTTGAGTTATTTTTCTCCATCATATTAGGATTAGTAGTCAGAGTCTAGTAGGGTATGAATTAGTGTCAGGAATTCAGTATTTTGAATGGAAAATTACAAAAAGAATCCAATGTGTATGCAAATCTGTGCTACAAAAAAATCTTCCAACTCTTATCCACAACAATGCCTTGACATTACCTTTGCCCCAAGTAAGACACAATTAGAGGAGAAAGGTTAGAAAATATGTGAAAATACGTGAATATCTGTAGTGGAATATACTCTGGTTTTCACAAGTTTGGAGGTGGTAGAGCATTATCCAAAAGTAAGTGAGAGCGTAAACACTCTAGAAACATGGAGCTCTGTTGGCCTAAAGACTTCTTGAGAAACTGCCTTTGAGGTTGGGCACTTGAAATATATGTTGTTGTTTGGAGCTTTAGCTTCCTTTGTAGTGAGACCATCAAAGCTGGGTCTGCATCTATGTGACATGAAGGAATTGGTTTCTTATTTTCCAATGAACCTGAGGCAGCAGTTCTGAGTTCTCTCTTTGTAGGTAAACTGTGGCCACTGGGGGCTAAGTGTCTCCCCATGTGGACTGTGAAGCCATTTGTTCATTCTCCACTTTTCGTCTTGTTTCTTGCTGTTTCACTGGGACGTTGGTATTTGCTTCATGAAATACATTGAGTTCACCTGACACACAGTGCTGGAGGGAGTTTTGTCACGTGTCGTGGGTCATGGTCTGCCGGAGAATGCATGAACCAGGCTTCTATCCAACATAGCTTGTCCCCTTGACCACAGCAACCTGATTCTGAACATTGCCCTGAAAACTCTCCATATAACAAGATGCCTTTACATAGAAGGTTTGGCAGGCTGCACCATATTAGTCACAAGCCATTTGGAAGTCAATGGCAGATCCACATGGTCCCACCACAGATGTTTTATCACACACCTGCCCACCACTGCTCTAGGTCCACTATTCAGCAGGCTCCAACTTATTGGCATCTCTGTTCTACATAATTTTCATGAATCCCACTCAATCAAGGTCTTGTCTAGTATACTCATGATCAGCAACAGCACATGCAAAGGTTCTCCAGTGCCACCTGTTCATGGGAATTTCAAAAGTTTCATGCTATTTGTCTAGCCATTTTTTAAGGTTGAAGTTGGGGTCACTGTGGATTTCAATTCATTCAGGAACCATTAAATGATGAGGAAGGTCATTTCAATGAAACTCTGTAGAACTCTCACAGGCAAGGCTTCCCAAAGGGGGGCCAAATGGTCACATGAAGCCAAGCCCATTGAGGTCTACAATGTGAGGACCATGTGTGTTTTGACTCTCAAGTATGGTTGCCAAGTCTTTTAAGAAAAAATCATGTGATATCTTGGTTGAGATTTCCAGTGCTCTGTGGAACGTCACCCTGGGCTTAGAACTCAGTTTCCAAATGTGACGCTCATGCGTGGCCTCCTAAAATCGAAACACGATTTCATGTACTACACAAAAATCTTCCCACTCACATCTAGAACAATGTCTCGACATTACCTTCGCCCCAAGTAAGACAAAATAAGAGGAGAAGAGTTAGTAAATATGTGAATACATATCTGCAATGGAAAATGATCAGGAGTTCACAACCTTGGAGGTGGTAGAAGAATATCTTTCAGAATAAAATCATGTGATATCCAGGCGGAGATTCCCAGTGCTCGGTCAAATGCTACCCTGAACTTAGATATCAGTTTCCAAGGGTGACTCTCATGTGTGGCCTCCTTAAATCCCAACACAATTCATGGCAATACTTCTCTGAGGTAAGTTCTAGATCTCTGTCTCTAAGGGGAATAACACCGGAGTTCAAGCCCAGGTGGACCCAGGCATCTCTTCCATCAGCCACACAAATGACCACAATTAAAACCAAAATACTCCTACATGGCCCTCATCTTCTTCCATATAGACACTCATTATAACCTCTGGCTGTAGATTTCCATGAGGGGCGCACCCCAAGACATTGTCCAAAATAAGCTCCCTTGCCCCTCATTTGCCTAAAGTCAGGGTGGCCTGGACACCCTTTCTGTGAAACAGGAGTGGTCAAACAAGCCAGCCATTACTACTGCTCTACTTCTCCAATTTGAGTCCTATTGACTGTCATGTATAGATTCTTTATGTGATTTGGAGTCATGAGAAAACCAAAGCACCTATGGGCTAGCCTCTGCAGGGCTTTGAAGAATTCATTTGACCAAAGGATCCCTATTCTCACTTGATGGAGTTCAGGAACCTAACAGAGGAAGGCAAGAGACTTTATCCACAATGTCTGATCTTTTTGCCATTTTGGTTTTGGATGAACACATGGGATCTTTCTTTAGATCCATCAGGTGCTGAGAATCTACAACACAGCGTCACGCAGGGCCAAGAGGCTGACTCTGACACATCTATTTGCAAAGCAATTAAGCAAAAAGCCACAGGTGATGCCCATTCATTTCCATTTGAAAACTGTTTTTTTCAGGCTTCACAAAGGTGTAGCCTGAGGCAAAGACCTTCCTGACATTCAGGGCAACAGAACAATAGGTAAGCAAAAGGCCCAAAGCAGGGTTTCTCCACTGAGACTTTCTTGGACACACTGATATCAGAGTTTTCTGAGATGCTCGCCATTCCCTTCAGCTATCCTCTACATGCCCATGTCACTCAGCTTGGAGGTGGTACATATCTTGGACACAACCATGAGCCTATTCTTGAGAGTAACCAGAATTCAGGAAAAAATCAGGAACTTAGGAAGATAGTAGGTGTTGCCCATCTGTAAGGCTAGCAGCAGTCCACTCATAAATTAGGCAGGGTGAATGCTGGGAAGATTTCTACTAGACAGGACACATCCATTGATGCATTCTCTTTTCTAAAGTCTACAATGACTAACACAGTGGAATACACAGACATGCAAAAAATCGCCTTGTCAAAAGCCTTACTAGAAACAGTCCACTCCAAACCAAACAAACCGCCTTTCTACCTTTCTCAGAACACGAGACTAAACCACAAAATCACACACAAACCCACAAACGCACCTCCTTCATTCAAGTAGGTCTGTGACTATCCGGAGTGTCCTCTGACTGGTGGGCCACACTATGTTCCAGCGAAAGGCCTGTCCTGTCTCACATCTGGTCTCCATGCCAAACTCTGTGAAGTTGTCAGGAGCCAGCGGTGAACAACTACCTGCTTTTTCAGGAAATGCCCCTTTTCAGAGCTATCCTGGCATTTGGCAATTCTCATATCAGTAGGTACCAAGGAAGACTTACTCTGTCTTTGGTTATTCCAAACTACAGAGCCCACTGGGAATGGAACTGTGACTGGCTTTTGATGCCTGTCTTTCTGGATCCCAAGGGCAGGGAGTTCCCTCACCAAGGAAGTGAGGTAGGTGGCTTCATTCAGGAACTGAGTGAGTTTACTGCCTTGTGAACCCCTTTGTCTTAACAGTTGCTTCCGAGGTTCCCTTGAGATGGAGTCTACCCATGATTTCTATGACAGTTTCACAAGTTAGAATGGTATATCAAACATAGGAACCTGGGAACAGCTCTCCACACAGGCCTGGTTTGGTCCATCTTCTATACATTAAGAAGAGAGAGTCTGATTCAGACACAACTCTTCATTCTGACCAGGTTGTTTGCCATGGAAGATGTCTTTTGCTCTCTCAGGTCCTTCATAGCTGCCTACCTCTTCTCCAGGGATCACTTCTGCTTGGAACTTTGAGGATCTCAGAAGGTGGAAGATCCCATATCTTCCTGTATTGTAAGACCAACTCTGTCCCTGCTCTTCTGTAAAGTTAGATTGAGGAAACAGTGTTTGGTTAGGGTTAATAACAGGTTCGATTTGAATTAGGAATCATTCTGCGTGATGAATAATGGTATTGGGAAAGTGCGATATTTACAAGAATATATAGGTAAAATACACGTATAAAAACAGAAATCTAGGTAAGATTTGAAGCCCAGAAGGGCATTGAGACCTTGATTGGGATACTTAGCTTTGAATTACATTCTTCAGAGATGTCTCAGTTAAATCCATATACAACGGCATAGAACCTTGTACCTTGGATGATTGAATGTCGAAGAGAACATTCAGTCAAAAACCTATAGTCGGTAGGAATAGGAAGAGTGTGGGTAAGTTTAGAAAGAATAGTGATTATAGGATTTGGACGAAATTTTTTTAGCAATAGCGTTTCGGTTAGAGTGAATGTAAATGTCAGCACATGTGAAGAGTCAGTCACAAGGGTAAACTGAGAAAATATGTAGGAAAGCAGATATCAATAGAGACATTACGATATCAGGCAAAGTATAAAGTGCGTGATAAGATTAGACATTTTAAACAGGCTTGAGGTTGAGTATATAATTTAGGAAGAAACAAATACATATTCACCAATAGGATTGACATTGGAGAGCATTAGCTACCTGGACAGGAATGTTTTAGTAATCCATGCTCACTTTCCATTTAGGCTTTGGTACAATAAGTGTGACCTTTGCATTTTGTTTCCAGAATATTACTGTGATAACATGTATATGTAGATCAGGTGACATGAGTATTTCTTCCACAATTTCTGGGAGCAAAAATGTGAAGATGTATACATTAGTACTGGGGGTACAAATAGGTGTACCCTGTGTCTATGAGTATAGAGATAATTCATGAATAGACCATACTGTGAATAAATAGTATAACTGGTTACAACTTTAAATAATGGATTGAATTGATATATGAAAATATACAGTGAATCTTATATTGGTATACATACATTCATTAAAACCAAATATACATCTAATGGTAATATTAGGGTTATGGTTCATCATGAAGGGTTGTGAGCTTTGCTTCAAAAGTGAGTAGGGAAATCGAAAATAGTGTGTTTGGAAAGACGTCTCGAGAAAAGACCATTCAAGAAACATGGAGGAATACATGTGTTCTGAAGCAGGAAGTGATTGAAAATGAAACAAATGCCTATAAATTTGCGAAGTTGTGAAGGAAATATATATCTTATGATGTGCATAAACTTAAGAAATCGCAATGTACCAGTGTTGAATAAAAATGAATTTCAAAAAACACATCATGTCCCATAGGAATCTATTTGCATTGATGTTAGACTTGCTAAGTTACTGTAGAAATATAAGAATTTGTATGCACCATTCACTGAAGATAGTTCTCAGTACTAGAAAACAAATATGTATTTCAGGTGTTTGAGTATTCCTGAGAATAATCTTGTGAAAAGTTGATTATAAATCCACATACATGAATATGAATTAATTTAGGGAGTGTATAATAAGACACATATTTCATTTTTTGAAAAATCTGGAGAGTATATACACACACACACACACACACACACACACACACACATGCACACACACGCAACTTTAAAAAGTAGAAATATATATGCCATTAAAATTGACCACGAAATATATATCATCCAAAGATCAGAAATATTTATTTTACTGAACATGAATTTATGTATAAAGTTGTTCAAATAGGACTTTCACCCATTGGTTGAATTTTCAGTTCCAACAGCGTTTATGAAGAGTGAACTATTCTAATAATTTGTATCTGCCAATTAAGCCACCTCACAAGAATGTACGTGTGATTCCAGGTAGGATTCTATATGTGCATTTAAAATTACAGGTGCTGAATAGTCTGCAGAGAAAGGGAGACAGGAATTCACAAATTTGTTAACTTTAGAAATACATGGAGAACTATTCCAACAGAAAATTGATCAGATTTATAACTCCTAGCATACATAATGCAACAGGCAAGTCCAACAATACACCATGCCTCCGTTGAACTGTTTATATTTCTATTCTGTTTGGGTTTTTATACTCCATCTTATTAGAATTGGTATTCAGAGTTCAGTAGGGTAGTGGTTAGTATCAGGGATTCAGTATTTCGAATGGAAATTTTGAAAATGAATCCAATGTGTATGTAAATATGTGCTACACAAAAATCTTCTCACTCTCATCCAGAAAAATGACTTTAGATTACCTTCGCCCCAAGTAAGACACAATTAGAGGAGAAGAATTAGAAAATCTGTGAATACATTTATGCAATGGAAAATGCTCAGGAGTTCACAACCTTGGAGGTGGTAGAGGAGTTTCCAAAAGTAAGGGACATGGTAAACACTCCACAAACATGGAGCTCTTCTGGCCTAAAGACTTCCAGAGAAACTGCCTCTGAGTTTGGGCACTTGAAATATATGTTGTTTTCAGGAGTTTTAGCTTCTTTCTAGTGAGACCATCAAAGCTTGGTCTGCATCTATGTGACCTGGAGGACATGGCATCTTATTTTTCAAAGAACATGAGGCAGCAGTGCTGGTTTCTCTCTTTGTAGGTTAACTGTGGCCACTGGGGACTAATTGTCTCCCCGTGTAGACTGTGTAGCAATTTGTTCATCCTCCACTTTTCATGGTGTTTCTTGCTGCTGCACTGGGAGTTTGGTATTTTCTTCATGAAATACAAGGTGTTCAACTGGGACACAGTGCTGGAGAAAGTTCTGTCAAGTGAGTGGGTCAGCATCTGCAGGAGAATGCACCAAGATGCTTCTATCCACATACTTGCCCCCTTGACCATAGCAACCTGATTATGAACATTGCCCCTGAATCCTCTTCATATAACAAGATGCCTTAACATAGAAGGGTCTGCTGGCTGCACCATGTCAGTCACATGCTTTGGAATTCAATGGTAGATAATCATGGCTGTACCACTAATGTTTATAACACACCTGCCCACCACTGCTCTAGGCCCACTACTCAGCAGGCTCCAACATACTGGCATCTCTGTTCAACACCATTTTCAGGAAACCCAGTCAATCAAGGAACTGTCTGGTATACTCATGAACAGCAACAGGACATCCAAAGGTTCTCTAGTGCCACCTGGTCATGGGAATTTTAAAAATTTCAAGGTATTTATGTGACCATTTTTTCAAGGATTAAGTTGGAGGCATTGTGGGTTTCAATTCATTCAGAAACCATTAAATGTTGAGGAAGCTCATTTCAATGAAAGCTCTGGAGAACTCACACAGGCAAGGATTCCCAAAGAGTGGCCAAAAGGTCACTTGAAGCCAGGACCATTGAGGTCTACAATGTGAGGTCCATTTGTGTTTTTACTCTCAAATGTGGCTGCCAAGTCTTTCAGAATAAAATCATGTAATTATATGGCTGAGATTCCCAGTGAACTGTGTAAAGCCACCCTGGGCCTAGATCTCAGTTACCAAGGGTGGCTCTCATGCGTGGCCTCCTTAAATCTTAACACAATTCATGGCAATACTTCTCTGAGGTCAGTTCAAGAACTGAGTCTCTAAGGGGAATCACACCAGAATTTAACCCAGGTGGAACCAGTCATCTCTTACAATTAAAATCTAAACACTCCCACATGGCCCTCATCTTCTTCCATATAGACATTCATCATAACATCTCGCTGGACTTTTCCATGAGGGGCGCAGCCCAAGACAGTTTCCAAAATAAGCTGCCTTGGCCCTCATTTGCCTAAAGTCAGGTTGGCCTGAACGCCCTTCCTGTGAAGCAGGAGTGATCAAATAGGCGTGCCATTAATACTCCTCTGCTTCTCCAATTTGATGCCTACTGACTGTGGGGTTTAGATTCTTTTTGTTAATTGGAGGCATGAGAAAACCCAAGCACTATGGGCAAGCCACTGAAGGGCTTTGAAGAACCCATTTGACCTAAAGGATCCCTATTCTTACTTGATGGAAGTCAGTACCCTAACAGAGGAAGGCAAGAGACTTCATCCACAAAGACTGCTGTTTTGGCCATTTTGATTTTGGATGCACACATGGGATCATTCTTTAGATCCATCATGTGCTTAGAATCTAAGCCACAGCCTCACACAGGGCCAAGAGGCTGATTCAGAATCATCCCTTTCCAAAGAAATTAAGCAAAGAGCCACAGGAAATACACATTCATTTCCATTTGAAAATTCTTTTATTCAAGCTTCCAAATGTTTTGGCCTGAGGCAAACACCTTCCTGACATTCAGGGCAACAGAACAATATGTAAGCACAAGGCCCAAAGCAGGGTTTCTCCACTGAGACATTCCTGGTCACACTGATATCAGAGTTTTCTGAGATGCTCGCCATTCCCTTCAGCTATCCAGTACATGGCCATGTCACAGACCTTGGAGGTGGTAATATCTTGGACACAAACCAAGAGCCTATTCTGGAGAGCGGACAGAATTCAAGAAGAATACAGGAACTTATGAAGAAATAAGGTGTTGCCCATTGATAAGGCAAGCCGCAGTCCATTCATAAACTGAACAGGATGAATGCTGGGAAGCTTTCTACTAGACAGGACACATCCATTGATGCATTCTCTTTTCTAAAGTCTACAACCACTAACATAGTGTGATACACAGACATAGAAACACTCGCATTGTCAAAAAACTTACTAGAATCAGTTCACTCCAAACCAAACAAACCACCTTTCCTACATATTCTCAGAACATGAGAATAAACCACAAACCCCACCCAAACCAACAAATTTAACTCCTTCCCCCAAGTAGGTCTGTGACTATCCTGAGTGTCCTCTGACTGGTAAGCCATACTGTGTACCCCCAAAATGGCCTGTACTGCCTCAGATCTGGTCACCTTGGCCAACTCTATGAAGTTTTCAGGAGCCAGCCTTGAGCCACTACCTGCTTTCTTAGGAAATGCCCCTCTTCAGAGTACTTCTGGCATTTGGCCATCCTCACATAAGTAGCTACGAAGAAAGAATGACTCTGTCCTTGGTAAATCCAAACAAGTGATACCATTGAGACTAGGACTCGGACAGGCTCTGGGTCCCTGGCTTCCTAGATACCAAGTTCAGAGAGTTCCATCACCAAGAAAGTGAGGCCAGTTCACTTCTGTCAGGAACTGAATGAGGTCACTGCCTTGGCAACCTCTTTGTCCTAACAGTTGCTTCCAAGGGTCCCATGAGATGTAGGCTGCCCCTACTTCCTGAGACACTTTCAAAAGTTAGAATGGTATACCAAACATAGGCTCCCGGGAACAGCTCTCCACTTAGACCTGGTTTGGTCCATCTCCTCTACATTAAGAAGAAAGAGTCTGATTCAGACACAACTCTTCATTCTGACCAGGTTGTTTGCCATGAAAGATGGCTTTTGCTTTCACAGGTCCTTCATAGCTGCCTACAACTTCTCCAGGGATCAATTCTGCATTGACCTTTGAGGTTTTCAGCAGGTGGAAGATCCCTTACATTCCTGTATTGTAAAAACAAATCTGTCCCTGCTCTTCTGAATACTTAGATTGAGGGAACACTGTATGGTTAGGGTTAATAACATGTTCAATTAAATCCAAAACACTCTCACAAGGCCCTCATCTTCTTCCATATAGACACTCATCATAACCTTTGGCTGAAGGTTTCCATAAGGGGCGCATCCTATGTCAGTGTCCTAAATAAGTTCCCTTGCTCCTCATTTGCCTAAAGTCAGGGTTTCCTGGACACACTACCTGTGAACCAGGATTGATCAAATAAGTCTGCCATTAATACTGCTCTGTTTCTCCATTTTGAGGCCTACTGACTGTGGGGTATAGATTCTTTATGTGATTTGGAGTCATGTGAAAACCCAAGCACCTCTGCCAGTCTTCGAAGAACTCATTTGACCCAAAGATCCCTATTCTTTCTTGATAGAGGTCAGGAATCTAACAGAGGAAGCATGAGGCTTCATCCACAATGACTGAACTTTTTGCCATTTTGGTTTTGGATGCACACGTAGAATCTTTCTTTAGATGCATCAGATGCTGAGAATCTAAGCCACAGCCTCACACAGAGCAAAGAGGATGATTCAGACACATCCCTTTCTAAAGCAATTAAGCAAAGAGCCACAGGTAATGCCCATTAATTTCCATTAGAAAGCAGTTTTCTTCAGGCTTAACAAACTGATGGCCTGAAGCAAAGACCTTCCTGACATTCAGGTCAACAGAACCGTAGGTAAGCAAAAGGAACAAAGCAGGGTTTCTGTACTGAGACTTTACTGGTCACACTGATATCTGAGTTTTCTGAGATGCTCGCCATTCCCTTCAGCTATCCAGTACATGGCTATGTCACAGAGCTCGGAGGTGGTACATGTCTTGGACAAAAAAACATGAGCCAATTCTGGAGAGTGACCAGAATTCAGGAAGAAAACAGGAACTAAGGAAAGTAGTAGGTGTTGCCAATCGATTAGGCAAGCCACAGTCCATTGATAAATTGGGCAGGATGTGTGATGGGATGCTTTCTACTGGACAGGACACATGCATTGATGCATACACTTTTCTAATATCTACAACGACGGAAAAAGTGGGATACACAGACATAGAAACACTCTCCATGTCAAATGACTTATTAAAAACAGTCCACTCAAAATCAAACAAACTGCCTTTCCTACCTATTCTCAGAACATGAGACAAAACCACAAACCCGGAAAAGAGAAGATGGCGGTGAAGGGAGTGCATCAACTCCATGTACCGCGTGACTGTCAGGGAAAATGATGAGTTAGAATGGCTAAAGCTACCATGTTTGGTATTTCCAGCAAAATTGGGGTGCTCCAAAACCTAGTGGAAGGATTTTCATCCCACGAGAATCAGCTTCGGGGTCTCAAACGCGAGCGATCTGTCCGTACAGAGGGTCACGCTGCTAATTCAGAAAATTGCCCCGTGGTTTGAGTCTGCGGCGCACGCTTGGAAATGACGAGCTAGTGGCGCAGAGATACAGCACTGCTGATTCTGCAGGCTCCTGCCAGCTGTGCATTTGCTGTGCTCAGAGCTGAATTCTGGGTTTGAGACGGGCGAAGGAAACAGTCCACTTCGGTTCTCCACTGCGGTCAGACCACAGAAGAAGCCAGCGGCCACCATCATGGAGAGCTGACATCACCACCCCTGTGTTCGACTGATCGCAGCTCTTTCAGCTATTGAAGAGGTAATTTCAGGCTGACATTTGCCTGCGTCTCACAGACAAATTGCTCAGACATAGTGCTAAATAACCCGTGGAAAGTGCTTCTTGGAGCCTGCTCCTATCGGAACACGCACCGAGCCCGGAGAGGCCGAGTTCCGGTTCCCGGAGATGCTCTGGCCCAGGGCTATAGATCCTGCGGAAACTGCTTGTTGGAGCCTGCTCCTATTGGAGCATGCACCAAGCCTGGAGAGGCCGAATTCTGGCTCCCAAAACTGCTCTGGTGCAGGGATAAAGAACACGCGGAAACTGCTTCTCCGTCCGGGTCCTGCTGAATACTTTGGAGGCCAAAGGGGCGGAACAGAGCTGCCGCCCGGGCCCGGAACAGGCCTAGCGACCCGCCAGAGTGGTATCACATCACCCCATTTGGAGTAGAGGCAGAGCAGAGCCGCAGCCCGAGCCTGCAAGGTAGACAGACCTAAGACTGAACAGCGGAACAGGCCCAGTGGTCTACTGGTGTAGTAGACATGTCACAACAATTGGAGGAGGGGCAAAGCAGAGCCACCACGCGCGCCCGCAAGGTAGGCAGACCCGCGATGGAATGGCAGATTAGGCCCAGCGGCCTGCTGGTGTGGTAAACACGTCAACCCAATTGGGGAAGGGGCAGAGCAGAGCCACCGCCCGCGCCCAGAACAGGTCCAGCAACCTGCGGGCATGGTAGTCACAACACCCCAATTGGAGTAGGGGCAAAGCAGAGCTGCCACCCACGCCTGCAAGGTAGGCAGGCCTGTGACCAACAGGCGGGACAGGCCCAGCGGCCTGCCGGCGTGGTAGACACATCACACCAATTGGAGGAGGGGCAGAGCAGAGCCGCCTCGCAAGTCCGGAACAGGCCCAGGGTCCCACCGGCGTGGCAGTCACGTCACCCCATTTGGAGTAGGGGAAGAGCAGAGCTGCGACCCGCACCCAGAACAGGCCCAGCGACCTGCCGACGTGGTAGTCACGACACCCCAATTGGAGTAGGGGCAGAGCAGAGCCGCCACCCACACCCGCAAGGTAGGCAGGCCTGGGACTGACCAGTGTATGAGGCCCAGCGGCCTGCCGGCGCGGCAGACACATCACCATATTTGGAATAGGGGCAGAGCATATCTGCTGCCCGTTCCCGCAAGGTAGGCACACCTGCGACTGACCGGAGGAACAGGCCCATCGGCCTGCCGGCATGGTAGACACGTCACCCCAACTGGAGTAGGGGCAGAACAGAGCCGCCACCCGCACCCGGAACAGGCCCAGAGGCCCACGAGGCATGGGAGTTACGTCACCCCAATTGGAGTAGGGGTAGAGCAGAGCTGCTGCCCACGCCTGGACAGGCCGAGCGACCCACTGGCGTGGTATCACGTCACCCCAATTGGAGAAGGGGCAGAGCAGAGTCGCCGCCCGCGCCTGCAAGGTAGGCAGACCTGTGACCAACCGTCAGAACAGGCCCAGCCGTTCGCGGGCGTGGTAGACACGTTATACCAATTGGAGAAGGGGAAGAGCAGAGCCGCTGCCTGCACCTCAAATGTTGGAAGACCTGCGACCGATCGGCAGAACAGTCCCAGCGGCCCGCCAGCGTGCTTGACAGATCACCCCAATTGGAGGAGGAGCAGAGCTGCCGCCCGCCCCTGCAAGGGAGACTTCTCAACTATACAAGAGCAACATAATTATATAGGGGGAAATTTTTAAAAGCACAACAGTTTCACCAAGCAGAAAGAAACATGAGCAATATGAAAAGACAAGGAAAGAAAGGACCACAAGCAATGCAGGTCAACTCAACTTTAGAAGAGGTAATAGCTGCAGCAGATGGAATGTCAGATAAAGAATTCAGGATATACATGGTGCAGATGTTGTGAAGTCTCAAGGAAGACATTAGACAGCAAAATCAGAAAATGAAAGATCACTTCGACCACTTCGACAATGTATAACATAAAAAAATCCAAGAGGCAAATGATCAACTATACAGGGAGATAAAGGTAATAAAAAACAAACAAACAGAAATCCTAGAAATGCAGGAAGCAATAAACCTACTTAAAAACTCAATTGAGAATACTACCAGCAAGGTAGAACACTAAGAAGATAGAACATCAGACAATGAAGACAAAGTATTTCAACTTGAAAAAAACATAGACAGCTCAGCAAGACTGTTAAGAAACCATGAGAAGAACATCCAAGAAATATGGGATAATACAAAGAGACCAAACTTAAGAGTCATTGGGATACAGAAAGTATAGAGGTCCAAACCAAAGGAATGAGCAATCTATTCATTGAAATAATAAGAGAAAACTTCCCAGACTTGAAGAATGAGACAGAATCCCAAACACTAGAAGCCTACAGGACGCTGAATGTGCAAAATCATAAGAGATCCACACCTAGACACATTATAATGAAGATGCCCAACATACAGAATAAGGAGAGAATTTTAAAAGCTACAAGAGAAAGGAAGCAGATTATATTTATGGGTAAACCAATCAGGATAACAGCTGATCTTTCAACACAGACTCTGAAAGCTAGAGGATCCTGGAAAAATATATTTCAAAAACTGAAAGAAAATGGGTTTCAACCAAGAATCGTGTATCCAGCGAAATTAAGCTTCAGGATGGAAGATGAATTAAAACATTCCACAATAAAAAAAAAAGTTAATAAAAGAATTTTCAGCTAGAAAACAATGTCTTCAAAACATCCTCGGCAAAACATTACAGGAAGAGGAAATGGAAAAGAACAATGAAAACCAACAGTGGGGGTTAGGACAGTTAAGGGGGGAAAATAATCAAAAAGGAAAACAAACCATGTTTAGTAACATAAATATACAAATATGGCTGGAAGAACAACCCATATCTCAATAATAACCCAAAATGTTAATGGCTTAAACTCACCAATTAAGAGACACAGGCTAGTAGAATGGATCACAAGACAAGACCGAATAATATGATGCCTACAGGAGATGCATTTGATAGAAAAAGACATATATAGACTGAAGGTGAACGGTTGGGAAAAATTATATCACTCATATGGACTTCGGAAACAAGCAGGAGTGTCCATACTCATATCAAATAAAATAGATTTCAAGCCAAAGTTAATCAAAAGGGATAAAGAGGGACCCTACATACTGCTCAAAGGAACCATACACCAACAAGACATAACAATTGTAAATATATATGCCCCAAACAATGGTGAAGCTATGTTCATCAAGCAAACTCTTCTCAAGATTAAGAGTCTAAGAGACCACCATACAATAATCATGGGAGACTTCAACATAACTCTCTCACCACTGGACAGATGTTCCAAACAAAAGTTGAATAAGGAAACTATAGAACACAATAAAAAAATAACAACCTAGACTTAATTGATTTATATAGAATATACTACCCAACATCAAGCAGTTACACTGTTTTCTCAGCAGCACATGGATCCTTCTCAAAAATAGATCATATATTATGTCACAGGGCAACTCTTAGACAATATAAAGGAGTAGAGATAATACCATGCATCTTATCTGATCATAATGGAATGAAACTTAAAATCAACGATAAAAGAAGAAAGCAAAAATCATACATCAGTTGGAGAATGAACAATAGGTTACTGAATGATCAATGGGTTATAGAAGACATCAAAGAGGAAATTAAAAAATTCTTAGAGATAAATGAAAACACAAACACAACATATCGGAATCTATGGGACACATTGAAAGCAGTTCTAAGAGGAAAATTCATTGCTTGGAGTTCATTCCTTAAAAAAAGAAAAAACCAACAATAAATGATCTCGGACTTCATCTCAAAATCCTAGAAAAAGAAGAGCAAAATAACAGCAAAAAAAGTAGAAGGCAAGAAATAATTAAAATCAGAGCTGAAATTAATGAAATCGAAACAAAAGGAACAATTGAAAAGATTGACAAAACTAAAAGTTGATGCCTTGAAAAAATAAATAAAATCGACAGATCCTTAGCCATGCTAACAAAGAGAAGAAGAGAGAGAAATCAAATTACTAGCATACAGGATTAAAAACGGCAAGATCACAACACAAACTTCAAAAATACAGAAGATAATCAGAAACTATTTTGAATCTTTATACTCCAATAAAATAGAAGATAGTGAAGGCATCGATAAATTTCTTAAGTCATATGATCTGCCCAGATTGAGTCAGGAGGATATGGACAACCTAAACAGACCAATATCAATTGAGGAAATAGAAGAAACCAACAAAAGACTACCAACTAAAAAAAGCCCAGGACCGGATGGGTATACAGCAGAGTTTTACAAAACCTTTAAAGAGGAACTAATACCAATACTTTTCAAGCTATTTCAGGAAATAGAAAAAGAGGGAGAACTTCCAAACTCATTCTACGAGGCCAACATCACCCTGATTCCTAAACCAGACAAAGACACTTCAAAGAAAGAAAACTAGAGACCAATATCTCTAATGAACCTAGATGCAAAAATCCTCAATAAAATTCTGGCAAATCGGATTCAAAAGCAGAACAAAAAAATTGTGCACCATGATCAGGTAAGATTTATCCCTGGGATGCAAGGTTGGTTCAATATACGGAAATCAATAAATGTTATTCACCACATCAATAGGCTTAAAAATAAGAACCATATGATCTTCTCGATAGATGCGGAAAAAGCATTCGACAAAGTACAACATCCCTTTATGTTCAAAACTCTAGAATAACTTGGGATAAAAGGAACATACCTCAATATTGTAAAAGCAATCAATGCTAAGCCTCAGCCTAGCATCATTCTGAATGGAGAAAAACTGAAGGCATTCCCTCTAAAATCTGGAACAAGACAGGGATGCCCTCTCTCACCACTTCTGTTCAACATAGTTCTGAAATCACTGGCCAGAGCAATTAGAAAGATGAAAGAAATTAAAGGCATAAAAATAGGAAAAGAAGAACTCAAAATATCACTATTTGCAGATGAAATGATGCTATACCTAGCAGAATCAAAAGTGTCTACAAAAAACTGTTAGAGCTAATAAATGAATTCAGCAAAGTGGCAGGATATAAAATCAACATGCATAAATCAAAGGCATTCCTGCATATCAGCGACAAATCCTCTGAAATAAAAATGAGGACAAACACTCCATTCACAATATCCTCAATAAATAAAATAAAATAAAATACTTCGGAATCAACCTAACAAAAGAGGTGAAAGACTTATACAATGAAAACTACAGAACCCTAAAGAGAGAAATAGAAGAAGATCTTAGAAAATGGAAAAATAAACCCTGTTAATGGATAGGCAGAACTAACATCATCAAAATGGCGATATTACCAAAAGTTCTCTATAGGTGTAATGCAATGCCTATGAAAATCCCAATGGCATTTCTTATAGAAATAGAGAAAGCAATAATAAAATTCATATGGAAACATAAAAGACCCAGAATAGCAAAAACAATGCTAAACAGGAAGCGTGAATCAGGTGGTATAGCGATACCAGACTTCAGACTATACTACAGAGCAATAGTAACAACAACAGCATGGTACTGGTACACAAACAGGCGGGTGGACCAATGGTACAGAACAGAGGACACAGAAACCAATCCACAAAACTACAACTATCTTATATTTGATATAGACGCTAAAAGCATGCAATGGAGGAAGGAAAGCATCTTCAACAAATGGTGCTGGGAAAACTGGAGATACATATGCAACAAAATGAAACTGAATCCCTTTCTCTCGCCATGCACAAAAGTTAACTCAAAATGGATCATGGAGCCTGATATCAAATCAGAGACATGGCGTCTGATAGAAGAAGAAGTTGGCTACGATCTACATATAGTGGGGTCGGGTTCCAAATTCCTCAATAGGACACACCTAGCACAAAGAGTTAATAACTAAAATCAACAAATGGGACTTACTCAAACTAAAAAGTTTTTTCTCAGAAAAAGAAACAATAAGAGAGGTAAATAGGGAGCCTACATCCTGGGAACATGTCTTTACTCCTCACACTTCAGATAGAGCCCTAATATCCAGAGTATACAAAGAATTCAAAAAATTAGACAACAAGATAACAAATAACCCAATCAACACATGGGCCAAGGACCTGAACAGACACTTCTCAGAGGAGGATATACAATCAATCAACAAGTACATGAAAAAATGCTCACCATCTCTAGCAGTCAGAGAAATGCAAATCAAAACAACCCTAAGATACCATCTCACTCCAGTAAGATTAGCAGCCATTATGAAGTCAAAAAACAACAAGTGCTGGCGAGGATGTGGGAAAAAAGGTACACTTGTTCATTGTTGGTGGGACTGAAAATTGGTGCAGCCAATCTGGAAAGTAGTATGGAGATTTCTTGGAAAGCTGGAAATGGAACCACCATTTGACCCAGATATTCCCCTTATCGGTCTATTCCCTAAAGACCTAAAAAGAGCATGCTACAAGGACACTGCTACATCGATGTTCATAGCAGCACAATTCACAATAGCAAGACTGTGGAAACAACCTAGATGCCCTTCAATAGACGAATGGATAAAAAAATGTGGCATTTATACAGCAGAATACAACAGTCACTAATATGGTATTATGTAAACATTGTGCATTTGTAACTGATGTGACTCTGTAATATGTATTTGGGGTAAAAATGGAAACGCATAACTCACTTGAATCAAATGTATGAAAGATGAAAAAAATAAAAATAAAAAAATGTGTCATTTATACACAATGGAGTATTACTCTGCATTAAAAAATGACAAAAATCATAGAATTTGGAGGGAAAAGGATGGCATTAGAGCATATTATGCTAAGTGAAGCCAGACAATCCCTGAAAAACAAATGCCAAATGTCTTCTTTTATATAAGGAGAGTATCTAAGAACAGAGTAGGGACGAAGAGCATGAGAAAAATTTTAACATTAAACAGGAATGAGATTTGGGAGGCAAAGGGAGGGAGAAGGGATATTGCATGGATATGGAAGGAGACTCTTAGCGTTATACAAAATTACATACAGGAGAAGTGAGGGGAAAGGAAAAAATAATACAAGTTGGAGATATGAACTGCAGTAGAGGGGGTAGAGATAGAAGAGGGGAGGGGAGGGGAGAGGAGGGGGAATAGTATAGATTGGAAAGGCAGCAGAATATAACAGACACCAATTTGGCAATATATATATCAATGCAAGTGTAACTGATGTGATTCTGCAATCTGTATATGGGGTAAAAATGGGAGTTCATAACCCACTTGAATCAAAGTGTGAAATATGATATATCAAGAACTATGTAATGTTTTGAACAACCAAGAATAAAAAAAATAAAAAAAGAAGAAAAAATAAAAAAAAATAAAAAAAACCCCACAAACCCACACCCATACGCACAAAGGCACCTCCTTTACCCAAGTAGGTCTGTGACTATCTGGAGTGTCCTCAGACTCATTGGCCATACTATGTTCCCCCGAAATGGCCTGTACTGTCTCAGATCTGGTCTCCTTTACCAACTCTGTAAAGGGTAAAGGTGTCAGGAGCCATCGGTGAGTCACTACCTTCTTTCCCAGAAAAGGCCCCTCTTTAGACCTTTCCTGGCATTTAGCCATCCTCACATCAGTATGTACCAAGAAAGACTTACTCTGTCCTTGGTAAATCCAAACAAGTGAACCCACTAGGACTGGGATTGTGACTGGCTCTGGGTGCCTGGCTTCCTGAATCCCAAGTTCAGAAAGTTCCATCACCAAGAAAGTGAGGTAGGTCACTTCCTTCAGGAACTGAATGAGGTCACTGCCTTGGCAACCACTTTGTCCTAACAGTTGCTTCCAAGGGTCCCATGAGATGGAGGCTGCACCTACTTCCTGTGTCGCATTCACAAGTTAAATGGTATATCAACCATAGGCACATGTTAACAGCTCTCCACACAGGCCTGGTTTGGTCCATCTTCCCTACATTAAGAAGAGAGAGGTTGATTCAGACACATCCCTGCATCATGACCAGGTATTTTGCCAAGGAAGATGACTTTTTCTCTCTCAGGTCGTTCATAGCTGCCTACATCTTCTCCAGGGTTTATTTCTAAATGGAACTTGAGGATCCCCTACCTTCCTGTTTTGTAAGACCAACTCTGTCCCTGCTCTTCTGTAAAGTTAGATTGAGGGAACAGTGCATGGTTAGGGTTAATAACATGTTCGATTTGGGTTAGTAATCATTCTGTGCGATGAATAATGGTATTGGGAACCTACGATATTTACAAGAATCTATATGTGTAATATAAGTATGAAAACGGAAATCTAGGTAAGATTTGAAGCCCAGATGGGCACATGGCCCTTGATTGGGATACTTAGCTTTGAATTATTTCTGCAAAGATGTCTCAGATAAATTGATATACAATGGCATAGGACCTTGTACCTTTGATGACTTAATGAGGAAGAGAACATCCAGTCAAAAACGGATAGGACCAAAAGTTCTTTAGATATAGAGTTTTGGTTAGAGAATGAATGTAAATGTCAGCATATGTGAACAGTCAGTCACAGTGATGAACTGGGGAAAATGTGTAGGAAAGCATATATCAATAGAGACATTAGGAAATCAGGCAAAGTACAAAGTGATTGATAGAATAAGACATTTTTAACAGGGTTGAGTATGAATATATAATCTTAGGAAGAAACAAATATGTAGTCACCAAAAGGAATGATATTTGAGATCATTAGTGAATCAGTACATGGATGTTGTTAGTAATACATGTTCACATTCAATATAGGCTTTGGTACAATCATAAGTGTGACCTTTGCATTTTGTGTCAGGAATTTTACTGTGATAAAATGTATATGTATATCAGGTGACTAGAGTATTTCTTCCACCATTTCTGAAAGCAATATATTAAAGACTTTTAAATTAATATTGGGGATACAAATAGGTATACTCTGGGTCTATGAATATAGAGATGATGCCTTAATAGAACATACTGTGAATAAATAACTGGTACAAACTTTAAATAATAGATTGAATTGATATCTGAAAATATATAGGACATCTTATGTTGATATACATACATTCATTCCAACCAGTTATACATCTAATGGTAATATTAGCATTACGGTATATCATGAAGAGTGTGTGAGTTTTGCTTCAAAAGTGATTATGGAAATCAAAAATAATGTGTTTGGAAAGAAACTCATGAAAAGAACAGTCAATAAACATGGAGTAATACATGTGTTGTGAAGTAGGAAGTGATTGAAAGTGAACCAAATGCCTGTAAATTTGTGAAATTGTAGATGAAAGGATATATTCTATAATGTCCAAAAACTGAAGAAATAGTAATGTACCAGTGTTGAATAAAAATGAACTTCAAAATACACATCATGTCCCATTGGTGTCTACTTGCATTGATGTTAAACTGGGTCAGTTACTGTAGAAATATTAGGATTTGTAAGCACTATTCAATGAATTTCGTTTTCAGTACTAGGAAGTAAATAGGTATTACAGGTGGATGAATATTTCTGAGAATATTCTTGTGAAAAGTTGATTATAAATCCACATACATGAATACAAGTGGATTTAGGGAGTGTATAATAAGACACATATATTGTATATTTTTTTAAAATCTTGAGAGTAGATATGTATTTCTATGTAGATAGATAGATAGATAATTAGTTAGATACATACATACAGAGACATTAAAATATAGCCATATATATGCCATTTGAAATTCATTATGAAATATATATCATTCACATTTCCAAAAATATTCATTTTACTGAACATTCATTTATGCATAATATTGTTCATCTAGGAAATTCACCCATGGGTTGACTTTCCAGTTCCATCAGTATTTAGAGGGAGTGATCTCTTCTCACAATTTGTATCTTCCAAAATAAGCGAGCTCACAAGAATGTACATGTGACACCAGGTAGAATTCTAAATATGCATGAAAAAATACATGTGATGAATAGGCTACAGAGAAAGGGAGAAAGAAATTTACATATGTGTTATCTTTAAAAACTCATGGAGAAGTATTACAATGAAAAGTTGACAAGATTTATAACACATAACCTTGATAAAGCAGAATGCAAGTCCAAGTATACACCATGTCTCCTATGAAAGGCCTGTATTTCTATTCTGTTACGTTTCTTTTTCTCCATCATATTAGTGTTATTAGTCAGAGTCTAGTAGGGTATGGGTTAGTGACAGGGATTCAGTATTTCAAATGGAAAATAGGAAAAAGGAATCTAATGTGTATGCAAATATGTGCTACACAAAAATCTTCCCACTCTCATCCAGAACAATGCTTTGACATTACATTCGCCCCAAGTAAGACACAATTAGTGGAGAAGAGTTAGAAAATTTGAGAATACATATGTGAAAAGGAAAATGCTCAGGAATTCACAACCTTGTAAGAGGTAGAAGAATTTCCAAAAGTAAGGGAGAGGGTAAACACTCCACAAACATGGAGCTCTGCTGGACTAATGACTTTTTGAGAAACTGCCTCTGAGTTTGGGCACTTGAAACATATGTTCTTTTCAGGAGCTTTAGCTTTCTTTGTAGTGAGACCATCAACGCTGGGTCTCCATCTATGTGACCTGGATGACATGATTTCTTATTTTCTGGTGAACATGAAGCAGCAGTGCTGAATTCTCTCTTTGTAGGTAAACATTGGACACTGGGGTCTAAGTATCTAACCGTGTGGTCTGTAAAGCCATTTGGTCATCCTCCACTTTCGTGGTGTTTCTTACTGCTGCACTGTGAGTTTGGTATTGGCTTCACGAAATACAAGGAGTTCTACTGGGAGGAGTACTCTCACGTGTGGTGGATGGGGGTCTGCAGGAAAATGCACAAATGAGGCTTAAATCCCACTTAGCTTTTCAACTTGACAATAGCAACCTGATTCTGAACATTGGCAGGAATCTTCTCCATATAACAATATGCCTTTACATAGAATGGTCTGCTGGCTGTACCATGTCAATCACAAGTGATTTGGAAGCTAATGGCAAATCCACGTGGCCCCACCACAGATGTTTTTTCACACACCTACACTCCACTGCGTAGGCCCACTAGTCTGCAGGCTCCAACTTTCTGGCATCTCTGTTCTACACAATTTTCATGAAACCCAGTCAATCAAAGCACTGTCTGGTACAATCATGATCAGCAACAGGAAATCCAAAGGTTCTCCCTTGCCACCTGGTCATAGGAATTCTAAAAAATTCATGGTATTTATCTACATATTTTTTAATGATGATGTTGGAGGCACTGTGTGATTCAATTTATACAGGAACCATTAAATGGTGAGGAAGATCATTTCAATGAAAGCGCTGGAGAACTCTTACAGGCAAGGCTTCCCAAAGAGTGGCCAAAAGGTCACATGAAGCCAGGCCCATTGAGGTCTACAATGTGACTTCCATGTGTGTTTTGACTCTCAACTATGGCTGCCAATCTTTCAGAATAAAATCATATATATCCTGGCTGATATTTCCAGTGCTCTATGGAAAGCCACCCTGGTCCTAGATCTCAGTTTCCAATCGCGAATCTCATGCATGGCCTCCTTAAATCCCAACACAATTCATGGCAATACTTCTCTGAGATCAGTTCCAGAACTCAGTCTCTAAGGGGAATCAAAAAAGAGATAAAGCCCAGGTAAACCCAGGCATCTCTTCCAACTGCCACACAAATGACGACAATTGAAACCAAAACACTCCCACACGGCCCTCATCCTCATTTATATAGACACTAATCAAAAGCTCTAGCTGGAGGTTTCCATGAGGGGCGCAGCCCAAGACAGTGTCAAAAATAATCTCCCTTGCCCCTCATTTGCCTAAAGTCAGGGTGGCCTGGACAACCTTCCTGTGAACCAGAAGTGATCAAATAGGCCTGCCATTAATACTTCTCCACTTCTCAATTTTGAGGCCTACTGACTGTAGGGTACAGATTCTTTGTGTGAATTGGAGTCATGAGAATACCCAAGCACCTATTGTCTAGCCTCTGCAGGGCTTTGAAGAACTCATTTGACACAAAGGATCCCTATTCTCACTTGATGGAGGTCAGGAATCTTACAGAGGAAGGCGAGAGACTGCATCCACAATGAATGATCTTATTTCCATTTTGGTTTTGGATGCACACATGGGATATTGCTTTAGATACATCAGGTTCTGATAATATAAGCCACAGCCTCAAACAGGGCCAAGAGGATGGTTCAGACACATCCCATTCCAAAGCAATTAAGCAAAGAGCCACGGGTGATGCCCATTCGTTTCCCTTTGAAAACTGTTTTCATCAGGCTTCACAAAAAGGTGCCCTGATTCAAAGACTTTCCTGACATTCATGGTAACATAAAAAATAGATAATCAAATGGTTCAAAGCAGGGTTTCTCCACTGAGACTTTACTGGTCACACTGAAATCTGAGTTTTCTGAGATGCTTACCATTCCCTTCAGCTATCTAGTACATGGCCATGTCACAGAGCTTGGAGGTGGTTCATATCTTGGACACAAAACCATGAGCCTATTCTGGAGAGGGGCCAGAATTCAGGAAGAATACAGGAACTTAGGAAGTTAGTAGGTGTTGCCCATGGAAAAGACAAGCCGCAGTCCATTCATAAATTGGGCAGCGTGAATGCTGGAAGCTTTCAACTAGACCGGACACATCTATTGATTCATTCTCTTTTCTAATGTCTACAACCACGGACACAGTGGAATACAGAGACATAAAAACACTCGCCTTGTCAAACAACTTACAAGAAACAATTCACACCAAACCAAACAAACCACCTTTTTTTACCTAGTCTCAGAACATGAGGAAAACCCACAAACACCCACACCCACAAATGCACCTCTTTCCCCCAAGTAGGTCTGTGACTATCTGGAGTGTCCTCTGACTGGTAGGCCATAAAATTTCCCCAGAAATGGCCTTTCCTGTATCAGATCTGGTCTCCTTGGTCAACTCTGTGAAGTTGTCAGGAGGCAGTGATGAGCCAATTTTTGTCCTCTCAAAAAAGACCCCTCTTCAGAGCTTTTTTGGTATTTGGACACCCTTACATCAGCAGGTACCAAGAAAGACTGACTCTGTCCTTGGTAAATCCACAGAAGTGAGCCCACTGGGACTGGGACTGGGACTGTCTCTGGGTGCCTGGCTTCCTGGATCCCAAATTAAGAGAGTTCTATTACAAAGGAAATAGGTCAGGTCACTTCCTTCAGGAACTGAATGAGGTCACTGCCTTGGCAACCACTTTGTCCTAACAGTTGCTTCCTAGCATCTCCTGATATGGAGGCTGCCCCTACTTCATGTGATACTTTCACATGTTAGAATAGTATAGAAACCATAGTCACCTGGGAACATCTCTCCACACAGGCCTGGTTTGGTCCATCTTCCCTACATCAGGAAGAGAGAGGCTGACTCAGACACATCCTTTCATCCTGATGGTGTTGTTTTTCATGGAATATGACTTTTGCTCTCTCAGGTCCTTCATAGCTGCCTCATCTTCTCCAGAGATCATTTCTGCATGGACTTTTGAGGTTCTCAGTAGGTGGAAGATCCCCTACCTTCCTGTATTGTAAGACCAACTCTGTCCCTGCTGTTCTGTAAAGTGATATTGAGGGAACAGTGTATGGTTAGGGTTAATAGCATGTTCGATTTGGGTTAGGAATCATTCTGCTGGATGAATAATGGGATTGGGAACCTGCGATATTTATAAGAATATAGACATGAAATATAAGTATGAAAACAGAAATCTAGGAAAGATTTGAAGCCCAGAAAAGCATTGGGCCCTCAATTGGGATACTTAGCTTGAATTATGTCCTGCAACAAGGTCTCAGATAAATTGATATGCAATGGCATAGGACCCTATGCCTCGGATGATTGAATGTAGAAGAGAACATCCAGTCAAAAATGGATAGTCCGTAGGATTATGAAGATAATCAGTAGGTTTAGGAAGAAGAGTAAGTCTAGTAGTTGGACCAAAATTTTTTTAGCTCTAGGGTTTCAGTTAGAGAATTAATGTAAATGTTAGCACATGTGAAGAGTCAGTCAAAATGATGAACTGGGGAAAATATGTAGGAAAGCAGATATCAACAGAGACATTATGAAATCAGGCAAAGTATATAGTGAGTGATAGACATTTTCAACAGGGTTGAGGTTGAATATATAATCTTAGGAAGAAACAAATATGTAGTCACCATTAGGATTCATATTTGAGAGCATTAGGCAATCTGGACATTATATTGTTAGTATTCCATGCTCACGTTCCAGTTAGGCTTTGGTAAAACCATAAGTGTGACCTTTGCAATTTGTGTCCAGAATATTACTGTGATAAAATGTATATGTAGATCAGGTGACCTGAGTATTTCTTCCACCATTTCTGGGAGCAATATTTTGAAAACTTATAAATTAGTAATGGGGATACTAATAGGTTTACCCTGTGTTGATGAATATAGAGATGATGCATTAATAGACCACACTGTGAATAAATTATATAACTGGTTCCAAATTTAAATAATGGATTGTGTTGATTTCTGAAAATATATGGGAAATCTTATATTGATATACATACATTCATTCCAACCAGTTATACATCTAATGGTAATATTAGGGTTACCATTAATCATGAATAGTGTGTGAATTTTGCTTCAAAAATAATTATGGAATCGAAAATAATGTGTTTAGAAAGAAGTCTAGTTAAAAGACCAGTAAAGAAACATGGAGGAATATATGTGTTCCAAAGGAGGAAGTGATTGAAAGTGAACCAATTGTTTACAAATTTGTGAACTTGTGAATGAAAGAATATATCTTATTATGTTCACAAACTGAAGAAATAATAATGTACCAGGTTTGAATGAAAATGAACTTTAACAAACACAACATATCCCATAGGAATCTACTTGCATTGATGTTAAACTGGGTCAGTTACTGTAAAAATATTGAGATTTATAAGCACCATTCCCTGAAGTTAGTTTTCAGTACTAGGAATCAAATATGTATTTCAGTGGATGTATATTTCTGAGAATAATCTTGTGAAAAATTGATTGTAAATCCACATACAGGAACATGAATAAATTTAGGCAGTGTATAATAAGACACATATGTTTTATATTTTGGAAAATCTGAAGACTATATATATATATATATATATATATATATATATATATATATATATATATACATATAGACACACAAACACACACGCATTATAATGTAGCAATATATATGACAATTGAAATTCATCATGAAAAATAACTCATCCGCATATCCAAAAATATTCATTGTACTGAACATGGATGTATGTATAATGTTGTTCATCAAGGAAGCTCACCCATGGGTTTAATTTTCAGTTCCAACAGCATTTAGGAGGAGTGATCTCTTCTCACAATTCATATCTGCCAAGTCAGGCACCTCACAAGAATGTACGTGTGAAACCAGGTAGGATTCTATTTGTGCATATAAAAATACATGTGCTTAACAGGGTACACAGAAAGGGAGGAGGAATTCACGTAGTTGTTAACTTAAAAAACACATGGAGAATTATTTCAACAAATAATTGACTAGATTTATAACTCTTACCTCATGTCATGCAAAAGGCAAGTCCAACTATACACCATGCCTCTTCTGAACTGCTTGTATTTCTATTATGTTTGGGTTATTTTTCTCATCATATTAGTATTAGTAGTCAGGGTCTAGTAGGGTATGGGTTAGTTTCAGGGATTCACTATTATGAAAGAAAAATTTGAAAATGAATCCAATGTGTATGCAAATATGTGCTACAAAAATATGTTCCCCCTCTCATCCAGAACAATGACTTGACATTACCTTAGCCCCAAGTAAGTCACAATTAGAGGAAAAGAGTTAGAAAACCTGTGAATACATATATGGAATGGAAAATGCTCAGGAGTTCACAACCTTGGAGGTGGTAGAGAAGTTTCCAAAAGTAAGGGACAGGGTATACACTCCACAAACATAGAGTTCTGCTGGCCTAAAGACTTCCAGAGAAACTGCCTCTGAGGTTGGGCCTTTGAAATATATGTTGTTGTCAGGAGCTTTAGCTTCCTTTGTAGTGAGACCGTCAAAGCTGGGTGTGCATCTATGTGACCTGGAGGACATGGTACCTTATTTTCCAATGAACCGGAGGCAGCAGTTCTGAATTCTCTCTTTGTAGGTTAACTGTGGCCAGTGGGGGCTAAGTGTCTCCCCGTGTGGACTGTGAAGCCATTTAGTCATCCTCCATTTTTCGTGGTGTTTCTTGCTGCTGCACTGGGAGTTTGGTATTTGCTTCACGAAATGCAAAAAGTTTAACTGGGACACAGTGCTGGAGGAAGTTCTGTCACGTATGGTGGGTCAGGGTCTGCAGGAAAATGCACCAACCAGGCTTCTATCCCACATAGCTTGCCCCCTTGACCATAGCAACCTTATTTGAAACATTGCCATGAAACCTCTCTATATAACAAGATGCCTTTATATACAAGGATCTGCTGGCTGCACCATGTCTGTCTCAAGTAATTTGAAAGTCAATGGCAGATCCACATGGCCCCACCATAGATGTTTTATGACACACCTGTCCACCACTGCTCTAGGCCCATTACTCAGCATTCTTCAACTTACTGGCATCTCTGTTCTACACCATTTTCATGAAACCCAATCAAGGCACTGTCTGGTATACTCATAATCACTAACATGACCTCCAAAGGATCTCCAGTGCCACCTGGTCATGGGAATTTCTAAAAATTCATGGTATTTATCTAGCCATTTTTCACTGATGAAGTTGTTGGCACTGTGGGTTTCAATTTATTCAGGAACTATTAAATGTTGAAGAAGCTCATTTCAATGAAAGTTCTGGAGATTTCTCACAGGCAAGCTTCCCAAAGAGTGGCCAAATGGTCACATTATGCCAGGCCCAATGAGGTCTACAATGTGAGGTACATATGTGTTTTGACTCTCAAATATGGCTGCCAACTCTTTCAGAATAAAATCATGTGATATCCTGGCTGAGATTCCCAGTGCTCTGTGGAAAGCTTCCCTGGCCCTAGATCTGTTTCCAAGGGCGACTCTCATGTCTGGCCTCCTGAAATCCCAACACAATTCATGGCAATACTTCTCTGAGGTCAGTTCCAGAACTCAGTCTCTAAGGGGAATCACACCAGAGTTCAAGCCCAGGTTGACTCAGTCATCTCTTCCAACCGCCACACAAATGACGACAATTAAAACCAAAACACTCCCACATGGCTCTCATCCTCTTTCAAATAGACAAATAGACACTCATCATAACCTCCTGCTGGAGGTTTCCATGAGGGTCGCAGCCCAAGACAGTGCCCAAAATAAGCTCCCTTGCTCCTCATTTGCCTAAAGTCATGGTGGCCTGGACACCCTTCCTGTGAACCAGGAGTGATCAAATAGGCCTGCCATTAATACTCCTACACTTCTCCACTTTGAGTCCTTCTTACTGTGGGGTTTAGATTCTTCATTTTATTTTAATTTTTGGAAATTTAATTGGAAAGTTAAAAAAATGTATTGCAGAATATTAAATTTCTTATGGAAAAGACTTCATCTTCTTTGTGAAGGAAACCTTGATGCCTTGCCATTCTCGTTATATGGAGACACTCAAAATTTTCTGTTACAAACTACATGGATGAATGGTACAGCACATAGTTTTTTAAAACTGAAAGGCAGATAACAGCAAGTAAGTTAACAAATAAAAGACAATTTTATTAAAAAATAAAGTTGTAAAATGACTCAAATATTTGAAATTCAATTCCATTTTTTCTTTTTTTTTGGTTGTTCAAAATATTATAAAGCTCATGATATATTATCTTTCATACATTTGACTCAATTGGGTTATGAACTCCCATTTTTACCCCAAATACAAATCGCAGAATCACATCAGTTACACTCATGTTTTTACATAATAGCATATTAGTGATTGTTGTATTCTGCTACCTTTCTTATCCCATAAAATCCCCCCGCCCTCCCCTCCCATCTTTCTTCTCTACCTCATCTGTTGTTGTTCAATTCTCTCCCTTTCCTCCCCCTTTCCCCTCACAACCTCTTATATGTTATTTTGTGTAACATTGAGTGTCTCCTACCATTTCCATATGCTTTCTCTTCTCTCTCCCTTTCTCTCCCCCCACTCATCTCTGTTTAGTGTTAATATTTTTCTCATGCTCTTCCTCCCTGTTCTGTTCTTATTTGCTCTCTTAATATAAAATGAAACATTTGGCATTTTTTTTGAGGATTGGCTAGCTTCACTTAGCATAATCTTTTCTAATGCCATCAATTTCCCTGCAAATTCTATGGTTTTGCATTTTTTAGTGCTGCGTAATACTCTATTGTGTATAGATGCCACATTTTTTTTATCCATTCGTCTATGGAAGGGCATCTAGGTTGGTTCCACAGTTTAGCTATTGTGATTTGTGCCGCAATGATCATTGATGTGGCAGTATTCATATAGTGCACTCTTTTAAGATCCTCAGGGAATAGTCTGAGAAGGGCGATAGCTTGGTCAAATGGTGGATCCATTGCCAGCTTTCCCAGGAATCTCCATGCTGTTTTCCAAATTTGCCTCACCAATTTGCAGTCCCACCAGCAGTGTACAAATGTACCCTTTTCCCCACATCCTCACCAACACTTATTGTTGTTTGACTTCATAATGGCTGCCAATCTTACTGAAGTGGGATGGTATCTTAGGGTGGTTTTGACTTGCATTACTCTGACTTCTAGAGATGGTGAGCATTTTTTCATGTACTTCTTCATTGATTGTATGTCCTCCTCTGTGAAGTGTCTGTTCAGGTCCTTGGCCCATTTGTTGGTTGGGTTATTTGTTATCTTATTGTTTATTTTTTGGGTTCTTTGTATATTCTGGATATTAGGGCTCTATCTGAAGTGTGAGGAGTAAAAAATTGTTCCCAGGATGTAGGCTCTCTATTTACCTCTCTTATTGTTTCTCTTGCTAAGAAAAAAAAAAAACTTTTTAGTTTGAGTAAGTCCCATTTGTTTATTCATGTTTTTAACTCTTGGGCTATGGGTGTCCTATTAGGGAATTTGGAACCCGACCCCACAGTATGTACATCGTAGCCAACTTTTTCTTTTATCAGACGCAGTTTCTCTGATTTTATACCTAGCTCTTTGATCCATCTTGAGTTAACTTTTGTGCATGGCGAGAGAAAGGGATTCAGTTTCATTTTGTTGCATATGGATTTCCAATTTTCCCAGCACCATTTGTTGAAGATGCTATCCTTCCTCCATTTCATGTTTTTAGCCCCTTTATCAAATGTAAGAAAGTTGTAATTTTGTGGATTGTTTTCTGTGTTCTCTATTCTGTACCATTGATCCATCTGCCTGTTTTGGTACCAGTACCACGCTGTTTTTGTTACTATTGCTTTGTAGTACAGTTGGAACTCTGGTATCGCTATACCTCCAGATTCACACTTCCTGCTTAGAATTGCTTTCACTATTCTGGTTCTTTTGTTTTTCTATATGAAATTCATGATTGCTTTATCTATTTCTAAAAGAAATGCCATTGGGATTTTGACTGGAATCGCGTTTAACCTGTAGAGAACTTTGCGTAATATCGCCATTTTGATGATGTTAGTTCTGCCTATCCATGAACAGGGTACATTTTTAAATCCTCTAACATCTTATTCAATCTCTCTCTTTAGGATTCTGTAGTTTTCATTGTATAAATCTTTCAACTCTTTTGTTAGGCCGATTCCCAAGTATCTTTTTTTTTTGAGGATATTGTAAATGGAGTGGTTTTCCTCATTTCCATTTCAGAAGTTTTGTTGCTGATATACAGGAATGCCTTTGATTTACGCGTAATTTTTTTATATCCTGCCACATTGCTGAATTCAATAATTAACTCTAGCAGTTTCTTTGTAGACCCTTTTGTGTCTGAAAAATATATTATTATGTCATCCACAAATAGCGATAATTTAAGTTCTTCTTTTCCCATTTTTATGCCTTTAATTTCTTTTGTCTGTCTAATTGCTCTGGTTAGTATTACAAGAACTAAATTGAATAGAAGTGGTGATAGAGGGCATCCCTGTCTTGCTCCAGATTTTAAAGAAAATGCCTTCAGTTTTTCTCCATTTAGGATGATGCTAACCTGATGTTTAGCATATATAGCTTTTACCATGTTGAGGTAAGTTCTGTTATTCCTAGTTTTTATAGTGTTTTAAACATAAAGGAATGCTGTACTTTGTCGAATGCTTTTTCTGCATCTATCGAGATGATCACGTGGTTCTTGTCTTGAAGTCTATTGATGTGGTCGATTACATTTATTGATTTCCGTATATTGAACCAGCCTTGCATCCCAGGGATGAATCCTACTTGATCATGAAGCACAACTTTTTTGATATGCTTTTGTATTCGATTCGCTAGGATTTTATGGAGAATTTCTGCTTCCAAGTTTATTAGAGATATTGATCTGTAGTTTTCTTTCTTTGAAGGTTCTTTGTCTGGTTTGGGGATCAGAGTGATGTTGGCCTCATTTAATGAACTTGGAAGAACTCCTTGTTTTTCTATTTATTGAAATAGCTTGAAAATTACTGATATGAATTCTTCTTTGAAGGTTTTGTAGAACTCCACTGTATACCCATCCCATCCAGGGCTTTTTTTGGTTGGTGGTCTTTTGATGGTCTTCTATTTCTTCCTTTGTTATTGGTCTATTTAAATTGTGTGTGTGTTCCTGACTCAATCTGGGCAGATCATATGACTTAAGAAATTTATCAATATCTTCATTATCTTCTATTTTATCGGAATATAAGGTTTCCAAACACTTTCTAATTATCTTCTGTATTTCTGTAGTGTCTGTTGTGATATTGCCTTTTTATCCCATATGTTAGTAATTTGAGTTTTCTCTCTACTTCTCTTTGTTAGCATGGCTAAGGGCCTGTCGATCTTATTTATTTTTCAAAGAACCAACTTTTATTTTTTTTCAATTTTTTCAATGTTTTTTTTTTGTTTCAATTTCGTTGATTTCTCCTCTAATTTAAATATTTCTTGTCTTCTACTACATTTGCTGTTGTTTTTCTCTTCTTTTTCTAGGATTTTGAGATGCAGTGTGAGTTCATTGATTTGATTTTTTTTGAAGTAAGAATTCCAAGAAATGAATTTTCCTCTTAAAACTGCTTTCATTGTTTCTCATAGAATCCGCTATGTTTTGTCTGTATTGTCATTTGTCTCTAAGAATTTTTTTATTTCCTCCTTTATGTCTTCTGTAACCTGTTGATCATTCAGTAACATGTTGTTCATTTTCCATGTGATGTAAAATTTTTCCTTCCTTCTTTTATCATTGATTTCAAGTTTCATTCCATTATGATCAGATATGGTGCATGGAATTATCTCCATACCTTCATATTTACTGAGAGTTTCCCTATGGCATAATATATGGTCGATATTTGAGTAGGATCAATGTGCTGCTGAGAAGAACGTGTATCCACTTGATGATGGTTGATATATTCTATATATGTTGGTAAAGTCTAGGTTATTGATTGTGGTATTGAGTTCTATAGTTTCTTTATTCAGCTTTTGTCTTGAGGATCTGTGTAATGGCAAGAGCTGTGTGTTGAAGTCACACATAATAATTGTGTTAAAGCCTATTTGACTCTTGAACTTGAGGAGAGTTTGTTTTATGAACTTTGCAGCACCATTGTTTGGTGCATGCAAATTGATAATTGTTATGTCTTGTTGGTGAATTGTTCCTTTTAACAGTATATACTGTCCTTCTTTATCACTTTTGATTAACTTAGGTTTGAAGTTGATTTTATTCAAAATGAGTATGGTCACTCCTGCTTGCTTCCGAGGGCCAACTATGGCTGCAAGGTCTTTCAGAATAAAATCATGTGATATTCTGGCTGAGATTCCCATTGCTCTGTAGAAAGCCACCTTGGGCCTAGATCTCAGTTTCAAAGGGCGACTCTCGTGCATGGCCTCCTAAAATACCAACACAATTCACGGCAAAATAAGCTCCCTTGCCTCTCATTTTCCAAAAGTCAGGGTGGCCTAGACACCCTTCCTGTGAACCAGGAGTGATCAAAAAGGCCTGCTGTTAATACCACTCTGTTTCTCTAATTTGAGGCCTACTGAATGTCAGGTATAGATTTCTTATGTGATATGAAGTCATGAGAAAACTCAAGAACATCTGCAGAGCATTGGAGAATTCATTTGACCCAAAGGATCTCTATTTTCACTTGATGGAGGTCAGGAACCTAACAAAGGAAGGCAAGAATCTTCATCCACATTGACTGCTCTTTTTGCAATTTTGGTTTTGGATGCACACATGGGATCTTTCTTTAGATCCATAAGATATGCTGATAATCTAAGCCACAGCCTCACACAGGGCCAAGAGGCTGATTAAGACACATCCCTTTCCAAAGCAATTACTACTCTAAGGTCAGTTACAGAACTCAGTCTCTGAGGGGAATCACACCAGTGTTCAAACCCAGGTGGACCCAGTCATCTCTTCCAAACACCACACAAATGACAAAAATTATACCCAAAACACTCCCACATGCCCCTAATCTTCTTCCATATATACACACCTCATAACCTCTGGCTGGACGTTTCCATGAATGGCGCAGCCCAAGAGAGTGTCCAAAATGAGCTCCCTGGCCCTCATTTGCCTAACCCCAGGGTGGCATGGACACCCTTCTGTGAACCAGGATTGATCACATAGGTCTGCCATTAATACTGCTCTGCTTAACCAATTTGAGGCCTAATGACTGTCAAGAATAGATTCCTATGTGATTTGGAGTCAGGGAAACAGAACGATAGGTTAGCAAAAGGCCCAAAGCAGGGTTTCTCCACTGAGACTTTCCTGGTCACACTGATATCTGAGTTCTCTGTGATGCTCGCCATTCCCTTCAGCTATCCAGTACATGACCATGTCATAGAGCTTGGAGGTGGTACATATCTTGGACACAAAAACATTAGCCTAATCTCGAGAGTGGCCAGAATTCAGGAAGAAAACAGGAACTTAGGAAGGTAGTAGGTGTTGCCCATCGATAAGGCAACCTTCAGTCCATTCCTAAAATGGGCAGGATGAATGCTGGGAAGCTTTCTACTAGACAGGACACATCCACTGATGCATTCTCTTTTCTAATGTCTACAACCACAGACACAGTGGGATACACAGACATAGAAACACTTGCCTTCTCAAATGACTTTCTAAAAACTGTCCACTCCAAACCAAACAAACCGACTTTCCTACCTATTCTCAGAACATGAGACAAAACCACAAACTCACACCCACATTCACAAAGGCACCTTCTTCCCCCTAGTAAGTCTGACTATCCAGAGTGTCCTCTTACTTGTGGACCAAACTATGTTCCCCTGAAATGGCCTGTCCTGTCTCAGATCTGGTTTCCTTGTCCAAATCTGTGAAGTTTTCAGGAGCCTGTGCTGACCAATACCTGCTTTCTCAGGAAAGGCCTGTATTCAGAGCCTTCCTCGCATTTGGACATCCTCACAGCAGTAGCTACCAAGAAAGACAGACTCTGTCCTTGGTAAATCCAAACAAGTGAGCCCACTGGGACTGGGACTGGGACTGGCTCTGTATGCCTGGCTTCCTGGATCCCAAGTTCAGGAAGTTACACAACCAAAGAATTGAAGTAGGTTAATTCCTTCAGGATCTGAATGAGGTCACGGCCTTGGCAACCACTTTGTCTTAAAGGTTGCTTCCAAGGGTTCCATGAGATGGAGGCTGCACCTACTTCCTGTGACACTTTCACAAGATAAAAAGTTATATAAACCATAGGCGCCCAGGAAGAGCTCTCAACACAGGGCTGGTTTGGTCCATCTTCTTTATATTAAGAAGAGAGTGGCTGACTCAGACACATCCCTTCATCCTGACCAGGTTGTTTGCTATAGGAGATGACTTTTGCTGTCTCAGGTCCTACATAGCTGCCTACGTCTTCTCCAGGGATCATTTCTGCATCGACCTTTGAGGTTCTCAGCAGGTGGAAGATCACCTACATTCCTGTATTGTAAGACCAACTCTGTCCTTGCTCTTCTGTAAAGTTAGATTGAGGGAGCAGTGAATGGTTAGGGTTAAAAACATATTCTATTTAGGTTAGAAATTATTCTGTGGGATGAATAATGGTATTGGGAACCTGCAATATTCACAAAAATATATAGGTGAAATATAAGTACGAAACCAGAAATCTCGGTAATATTTGAAGCCCTGAAGAGCATTGGGCCCTTTTTTGGGATACTTAGCTTTGAATTGTGTTCTGTACAGATGTCTCAGATAAATTGATATACAATGGCATAGGACCTTGTACCTTGTATGATTGAATGTTGAAGAGAACATCCAGTCAAAACAGAATAGTTGGTATGATTAGGAAGATAGTCGGTAGGATTAGAAAGAAGAGTGAGTATAGGATTTGGAACAAAAGTTCTTTAGCATTAGGGTTTGGGGTAGTGAGTGAATGTGAATGTCAGCACATGTGAAGAGTCATTCACAATAATTAACTGGTTAAAATATGTAGGAAAGCAGATATCAATAGAGACATTAGGAAATCAGGCAAAGTAAAAAGTGAGTGATAGGATTAGACATTTTCAACAGGCCTGAGGTTGAATATACAATCTTAGGAAGAAACAAATATATAGTCACCAATAAGATTGACATTTGAGAGCATTAGGTAACCTGGACATGGAAGTTTTTAGTAATCTATGCTCAATTTCCATTTAGGCTTTGGTTCAATCAGAAGTGTATCATTTGCTTTTTGTGTCCAGATTATCAATGTGATAAAATACTCAGTTGACATGAGTATTTCTTCCACCATTTCTGGTAGCAATATATTGAAGACGTATAAATTAGTATGGGGGTACAAAGAGGTGTATCCTGTGTCTATGAATAGAGAGATAATGCATGAATAGACCATACTGTGTATAAATAATATAACTGCTTCCAACATTAATTAATGGATTGAATTGATATCTGAAAATATGAAGGAAACATTATATTGTTATACATACATTTATTCCAATGAGTTATACATCTAATGGTAATATTAGGTTTACGGTTTATCATGAAGAGTTTGTGAGTTTTACTTCAAAAGTGATTATGGAAATCAAAAATAATGTGTTTGGAAAGAAGTCTCATGAAAAGACTGGTCAGGCAACATAGAAAAATACATGTGTTCTGAAGAGGAAGTGATTGAAAGTGAAACAAATGCCTCTATATTTGCGAACTTGTGGATGAAATATATATCCTATGATGTGCATAACGTGAAGAAATATTAATGTACCAATTTGAATAAAAATGAATGTCAAAATACACATCATGTCCCATAGAAATCTACTTGCATTGATGTTAAACTGGTTCAGTTACTGCAGAAATATTAAGATTTGTATGCACAATTCACTGAAGTTAGTTTTCATTACTAGGAAACAAATATGTATTTCAGGTGGATGAATATTTCTGAGAGTAATCTTGTGAAAAGTTGATTATAAATCCACATACATGAATATGAATAAATTTAGGGAGTGTATAGAAGACACATATATTTCATATTTTGAAAAATCTTGAGAGTATATATATATATATATATATATATATATATATATATATATATATATATATATCACACACACATACAGATATTAAAAAGTACCAAAATATATCCCAATCGAAATTCACCATGAAATATATATCATCCACAGATTATAAATTTTCATTTTACTGAACATGGATTTATGTATAATGTTGTTAAAATAGGAAGCTCACTCATAGGTTGAGTTTTCAGTTCCAACAGCGTTTAGGAGGAGTGAACTCCTCTGACACTTTGTGTCTGCCAAGTCAGCCACCTCACAAGAATGTATGTGTGATACCAGGTAGGATTCTATATGTGCATATAAAAATACATGAGCTGAATAGGCTACAGACAAAGGGAGACAGAAATTCACATATTTGTTAACTTTAAAAACACATGGAGAACTATTCCAACAAACAGTTGACTAGATTTATTACTCCTATCCTATATAATGCAAAAGGCAAGTCCAACTATACACCATGGCTCCTCTGAACTGCTTGTATTTCAATTCCGTTTGGTTATTTTTCTCCATCATATTAGCAATAGCAGTCAGAATCTAGTAGTTTATGAGTTAGTGTCAGGAATTCAGTATTTCGAATAGATATTTCGAAAATGTTTCTGATGTATATACAAATATGTGCTGCACAAAAATCTTCCCACTCTCATCCAGAACAATGTCTTGATATCACCTTCATACAAAGTAAGACACAATTAGAGGAGAAGAGTTAGAAAATCTGTGAATGCAAATTTGGAATGGAAAATGCTCAGGAGTTCAAAACCTTGGAGGTGGTAGAGGAGTATTCAAAAGTAAGTGACAGGTAAACAGGGTAAACTCTCCACAAACATACTCTGCTGGTATTAAGACTTCTTCAGAAACTGCCTCTGAGGTTGGGCACTTGAAATATATGTTGTTGTCAGGAGCTTTAGCTTCCTTTGTATTGAGACCATCAATGCTGGGTCTGCATCTATGTGACCTGGAAGACAATGGTTTCTTATTTTCCAATGAACATGAGGCAGTAGTGCTGAATTCTCTGTTTGTATGTAAACTGTGGACACTGGGTGCTAAGTGTCTCCCCGTGTGGAGTGTGAAGCCATTTAGTCATCCTCCACTTTTCATGGTGTTTCTTGCTGCTACCCTGGGAGTTTGGTATTTGCTTCACAAAATGCAAGGAGTTCAACTTGGACACAGTGCTGGAGGGATTTCTGTCACGTGTGGTGTGTCAGGGTCTGCAGGAGAATGCACCAACCAGGATTCTTTCCCACATAGCTTGCCCCCTTGAAGATATAAACCTGATTTCGAACATTGCCCCAAAACACCTCCATACAACAAGACGCCTTTACATCAAAGGTTCTGCTCGCTTTACCATGTCAGTCACAAGCCATTTGGAAGCCAATGGCAGATCCACATGGGCCCCACCACAGATGTTTTATCACACACCTGCACACCACTGCTCTAGGCCCACTTCACAGTAGGCTCCAACTTACTGGCATCTTGGTTCTACACCATTTTTATGAAATCCAGTCAATCAAGGCCCTGACATGGTTGTTTTTAGTAATCCATGCTCACTTTCCATTTCGCTTTGATGAAAGGTTAATAAAATAGGTACTTGTCACTTCCTTTTTTTCTGTATGTTTAACAAAACATGTTGAAATCTTGAGAACTGTTTGCTAATTTTGTTCTCAGAATGTGCTGTCCCCAACTGCCAAACGGCAGAATGTACTCCCTCACCCGCTTGTACGCAAACTGCCCACTAGATCTGACTGGTCAATAAATTTCCCTCCCTGCCCTCTCTAAGGAAAGTATGTAAGGTCAGCTTAAGCTGTTCTCAGGGCTTTCCTCTCTATTCAAGTGAGCTCTGAGCCCCAGCATGCTGGACCCCCAATAAACCCTTTTCTATTGCTGAGTGAAAATGTTATACTGTTCTGGACTTAAAAGATGCTTTCTTTTGCTTGCCTCTGCATAAAAATAGTCAGTTGCGGTTTGCTTTCCAGTGGGTAGACCCAGAAACCGAAACTTCTTGTCAACTAACTTGGATTAGACTCCCACAAAAGTTCAAAAACTCCCCCACAGTCTTTGATGAAGTCCTCCACAGAGATATCAACAGCTTCAGAACTATGCACCCGGAAGTCACCCTGCTTCAATATGTGGATGCCCTGCTACTGGCAGCAAACACCAAGGAACACTGTGAGTTTGCGACCCAAGCACTATTATGCGAGCTTGCTCAATGGTGGTATAGAGCTTCTGCCAAAAAGGCTCAAATTTGCCAGCAAGAAGTAATATTCCTGGGCTATTCCCTTAGGGGTGGTAAATGATGGCTCACTGAGCCCAGAAAACCAACCGTTGTGCAGATACGACCCCCATCTAACAGGAGACAACTCAGAGAGTTTCTTGGGACTTTTGCTGGCTTTTCCAGGTTATGGATACCTGGGTTTGTGTTCTTAGCTGCTCCTTTACACCCGCTGTTAAATGAGGATACCCAATTCCAATGGACCCCTGAGCACCAGCAAGCTTTTGATAATATCTAAGGATACTGACACTGAACACCTAAACTTCACTGAGCCCAGCCTGCAATTACAGAAAGCCCTACACTACGTTAAAAATGTACATCAACTAATTAACCTTGGTTCAAAGAAACTGCAGGCATTCCTGAAGGATCAAGAACAGAGTTTTCGACTAACCGACTCACAGTGAAAGGAAATATCTGAATGGGTAACAAAAGCCTGTCAGGTCTGTCAATTGGTTAATGCTTACAGTTCCAAGCTTCCTGTAGGAAAGCACCTACGAGGAACCAGACCAGAACAATTCTGGGAAGTGGCCTTTACTGAAATTTAGCCAGCTAGGTATGGACTTAAATATCTCCTAGTCTTTGTAGATACATTTTCAGGATGGATTGAAGCCTTTCCCACAAAATAAAAAACAACGGCCCAAATGGTGGTCAAGAATATTCTGAAAGATATTTTTCGAAGATACGGCCTGCCTAAGGTAATAGGGTCTAATAATGGAATGGCGTTCATGTCCCAGGTAAGTCAGGGGTTAGCCAGGACCCTGGGGATTAATTGGAAGTTACATTGTGCTTATAGAACCCAGAACTCAGGACAGGTAAAAAAAAATAATTAGAACCATTAAAGAGACCTTAAAAAAATTAAGCTTAGAGACCAGCATAAAGTATTAGACTATGCTCCTGCCTCAGGCACTGTTTCATGCAAGAAATACTCCCTCTGTTTCTTTGTGCAAACTCACCCCCTCTGAAATTCTCAGTGGGGCCCCTCCTCCAGTAAGGGACCTAACCCCAACCCTAAGATCTAAAGATCCCTTCAACACCCCCTTGCTTGTCAGACTTAAAACTCTTGAAAGAACTCAGCTATTCATGTGTAAACAGCTGGCCACTCCCTAGCAACTTGGGAGGAGGGGACTCCACATGGATATCAAGTAAGAGACTTTATCTACATAAGACAACATCTGGAGTCATCCCTGAAACCCCACTGGAAAGAACCACACCAGGTGCTAATTATAACACCTACAGCACTAAAAGTAGAGGGAATCACTTCCTGGATCCTTGCTTCTCATCTCAAGCCTGAGCCCTGTCCAGACTCTGGCTGGAAACTGGAAAAGAGTGGTAACCCTTTCAAATTGCATATCCGCCATGTGGATAAGGCTATAGACTCTCCCCTTGGCCACCAGTAGTCCTAACCCTCATCAGCCCGTTCAGCAGTGATGGCTGATCACAAATCCTACTACACAAGAAGTATGGTCTTTCTCGCATACAGCCCCCTTAGGGACCTGGTGGCCATCTCTCCACCCAGATATTTGTCAGCTGGCTATAGGTCTTTCCTATTGGGATATCCCAGATGAAGAGGATCCCACTAATATTCGATTAAATACCTTTTGTACGATAGATAATGGAAACAAACATTATAGATGTAGAGACACGCGAGCCAGATGCAGGTTGGCTAGCCTAGATTACTATGTTTGCCCGGGGGAATATCAAAGCCACAAACAGCCATGGTGATGTGGGGGAAAAGCCGACTTCTTCTGTAAGTCATGGGGATGTGAGCATACAGGGGGTGCCTGGTGGAACCCAACTCCTCATTAAATTCAGTACACAGCATTGGCCATATTACCAATTAGAAAACCAAAACTGATGGGCCCCAGAGGGGTCTCTAGATCCTCAAATTCTGTGTGACCTTTTTAAATTGTGCAAGTGCTCAAAAGGGTGAACGGAGATTCCCGTATGTGGAGGCCTTTTCCCTCCTTCGCTCACATCCTGAACTATGCTTCTCCAATCGATCCTCACCCTCAGCCTTCTGCTCCAGACTCTCTGCTGTCACTCCCACCTCAGCAACCTGATTTCTTCCCTCCAATTACTAGATCAAAAACCCAGACCTCTGCCAGTTTTCAAACCATTGCCTCCTTGCTGAGGTAGCAAGTACTGAGGCACCCCTCCACGACTCACTCCTCTCTTCTCCTGTCAGTGTCCGCACCAGGTCCCACCAAGTCTCTTTCCAGCTAACCCAAAGTTCAAAGCAGGTGAGGCAAACCCTTAGTCACCAATCCAAGATGTAATGAAAATGGTCTTTAAAGTTGTTTGTCATCACTGAAAACAGGTTACTTATTATTTAAAGTCCCTCACAGGTTTTTTGGGAACACACTCCCGTCTTCCCCTGAGCTCTATCTGTTCTACTGCTCACTTTTTTGTTGATAGGAAAATCCCAACCCCTTTCCAATTTTCTTTTACATTTCTCCTTCCTCATACTCATATCCAAAAAGCTGCTTTCACCCCCCACCTTCCCCGTCTTCCCCCTCTATACCAGGCCCAAAGAAAAGTCTTTACTGACCTTCTCTAGAAGTCCTCACCATGGCTGACTTTAGAACTTTCAGCAACAGAGTCCCTATAAAAGAGTTCAATGTAGATAAACTTCCTCTTTTCATGTTGCCTGTTCTACTTGTCCACTGGCTGGTAAAATCAGCACTCCTAAGCTAGACACCCCCTTACTAGTTTTTCACAAAATATGTGAACAAGGCCGCTGACCTTGAGCTGGGGCTTCACAGAGATGGCTACATTTCTAAGATAAAGAAGGTACCAACTGGGCTCCATGGTAACAGCTGGCAGGGAGAAAAAAGAAGAGAAGAAAAAAGCTCTCCTCATCCCAAGTGTCATTAAATATGTAACTTGTCCAGAACAGAGGAAAAAAACACAAACAAAAACTGCTTTTTTGTGAACTTCTGCAGACTGTGAACTTCTGATCCCCTTCCGTTACATGTTGGGTACAAAATTCTGAAACTACCTAAACTTGGGGTTCAGGGGATTAATTGATTACAACAGAAGCTATGACTACTAAATCAGGTTGCATCTAAATAGGACTGTTTCCCTGTCTTCCGTTCTATCTTAGGTGCCTTGCCTTGTCCATACCTACAACAGTATAATTCTATATACTTAAACATTGTTTATGTTTTCATAAAAAGGTCAACAGATGTGATTAATTATGTAATGGTGCAGATGTTTCCCAGAATGCTCTATCATGATGCAGGATCATTTACATATCAAATAGGGGGTCATACAACACGGTTCTGCTGGGAACATGTATCCCTCACTTTAGCCATGCAATAAGGAATAGGAGTTGCTGCAGGGGTGGGTACAGGAACCACTGGCGTAGTCCATGGGACACAACAAATGACCCAATTAGAAGCAGCAGTAGACCAAAGCTTAAAGATGTTAAAAACCTCCATCACAGCTTTACTCAAATCTTTTACCTCTCTCTCTGAAGTTGTTTTACAGAATAGGCGAGGGTTGGACTTCCTCTTCATGAGAAAAGTGGGCCTTCGTGCTGCATTGAGGGAAGAATGTTGTTTTTATGCCAACCATACTGGTTGTAAAAGAATCAATGAGTAAATTAGGAAGACAACTTGAAGAGCGTCAACGAGAGAGAGAGGTTCAAAAAGGGTGGTTTGAGTCTTCGTTCACACAGTCCCCCTGGTTAACTACGCTTTTATCAGCCCGGGCCGGTCCATTAATAATCCTCATTTTTTTGCTAAATGTAGGAACCTGTTTGCTCCATCGTGTAGTTTCATTTCTCAAATGGGACAAGTTAAACTTTTGGTAATCAGACAACAATATACCCCACTAGGAGACATAAAATGTGACACCACCCAAATATCACTTTTATGATTAAAAGAAACCAGAAGATGTGGGGAAGGAAAGGTTAATAAAATAGGTATTTGTCACTTCCTGTTTTTCTGTATGCTTAAGAAAACACTGTTGAAATCTTGAGAATTGTTTGCTAATCTTGTTCCCAGAATATGCTGTCCCCAACTGCAAAACTGCAGATTGTAATCCCTCACCCAGTTGCACACAAACTGCCCACTCGCCCTGACCCATCAATTAACTTCACTCCCTGCCCTCTCCAAGGAAAGTTTATAAGCTCTGCTTAAGCTGTTCTCAGGACTCTCTGCTGTATTCAAGTGGGGTCTGAGCCCCAGCATGCTGGACCCTCAATAAACCCTTTGCTGTTGCATGAGACAGTCTCTTGGTGGTCTCTTCCTCTGATGCTTGAACGACCTTTACATTGGTACAATCATAAGTGTGACCTTTGCTTTTTGTGTCCAGAAAATTACTGTGATAAAATGTATATGTAGATCAGGTGACATCAGTATTTCTTCCACAATTTCTGGGAACAATATTTTGAAGATATATAAATTAGTATTGGGAGTACAAATAGGTGTAACCCGTGTCTATGAATATAGAGATAATGCATGAATAGACAAAACAGTAAATAAATAATATAACTAGTTCCAACTTTAAATAATGGATTGAATTGATATCTGAAAAAATACAGAAAATCTTATATTGATATACATACATTAATTTCAATGAGTTATACATCTAATGGTAATATTAGGGTTATGGTTTATCATGAAGAATGTGAGTTTTGCTTCAAAAGTGATTATGGAAATTGAAAATAATGTGTTTGGAAAGAAGTCTAATGAAAAGACTAGTCAAGAAACATGGAGGAATACATGTGTTCTGATTCAGGAAGTGATTGAAAGTGAAGCAAATGCCTATAAATTTGCTAAATTGTGGATGAAACATATACACTATGATGTGATTAAATTGAAGAAATAGTAATGTACCAGTGTTGAATAAAAATTAACATCAAAATATACATCATGTCCCATAGGAATCTACTTGCATTGATGTTAAACTGGGTCAGTTACTGTAGAAATATTAGGATTTGTGTGCACCATTCAGTGAAGTTAGTTTTCAGTACTAGGAAACAAATATGTATTTCAGGGAATGAATATTTCTGAAAATAAACTTGTGAAAAGTAGATTATAAGACAATGTACATGAACGTGAATGAATTTAGGGAGTGTATATAAGACACATATATTTCATTTTTTGAATAATCTGTAGAATGTGTATATATATATATATATATGTGTATATATATATATATATTTACAAAACTCACACAGAGTCTTTAAAAAGTAGCAATATATATGCCAATCAAAATTTATCCTGAAATATATATCGTCCACATATAAAAAAATATTTCTTTTGCTGAACATGGATTTATATACAATGTTGTTCAAATAGGAAGCTCCCCATAGGTTGAATTTTCAGTTACAACACCATTTAGGAGGAGTGATTTCTTCTCACAATTTGTATCTGCCAAGTCAGCCACCTCACAAGTATGTAGGTGTGATACCAGGTAGGATTCTATATGTGCATATACAAATACATGTGCTGAATAGGCTACAGAGAAAGGGACACAGAAATTCACATATTTGTTAACTTTAAAAACACATGAAAAACTTCCTCAATTGAAAATTGACTAGATTTGTAACTCCTACCCTATATATATTGCAAAAGGCAAGCCCAGCTATACACGATGCCTCCTCTGAACTATTTGTATTTCTATTCTGTTTGGGTTATTTTTCTCCATCATATTAGGATTAGTAGTCAGAGTATAGTAGGGTATGGGTTAGTGTCAGGGATTCAGTATTTCAAATGGAAAATTGGAAAATGAATACAATGTGTATGCAAATATGTGCTACACAAAAATCTTCCCACTCTCATCCAGAACAAGGCATTGACATTACCACCGTGCCAAGTAATACACAATTAGAGGAGAAGTGTTAGAAACTCTGTGAATACATACCTGGAATGGAATATGCTCAGGAGTTCACAAACTTGGAGGTGGTAGAGGAGTTTCCCAAACTAAGGGCCAGGGTTCACATTTCACAAACAGGGAGCTCTGCTGTCCTAAAGACCACTTGAGAAACTGCCTATTAGGTTGGGCACATGAAATATATGTTGTTGTCAGGAGTTTTTGCTTCCTTTCTAGTGAGAACATCAAAGCTGGGTCTGCATCTATGTGACCTAAAGGACATGGTTTATTATTTTCCAATGAACATGAGGCAGCAGTGCTGAATTATCCCTTTCTAGGTAAATTGTGGCAACTGGGGGCTAAGTGTCTGGTTGGGAGTTCTGTTACGTTGGTGGGTCAGAGTTTTCAGGAGAATGAACCAACAAGGAACAACAACAACGGAGAAGGGGGAGGGAAGGGAAGGGGAGAGGGAAAAAAAAAGGAAAGAAAAAAGAAAAGAAACAAAACTAAAGAAGTGGAAAAATAAGGAAGGAAAAAGGAAAGAGAAGAAAGTAGGAGGAAGCCCCCTTGTCCATAGCAACCTGGTTCTGAACATTGCCCTGAAACCTCTCCATATAACAATATGCCTTTACATAGAACTGTCTGCTGGCTGCACCATGTCAGTCACAAGCCATTTGGAAGCCAATGGCAGATCCACATGGCCCCACACAGATGTTTTATCATACACCTGCCCACCTCTGATCTAGGCCCACCACTCAGCAGGCTCCAACTTACTGGTTTCTCTCTTCTACACCATTTTCATGAATCCCAGTCAATCAAGGCACTGTCTGGTACACTCATGATCAGACATAGGACATTCAAAGTTTCCTCAGTACGACCTGGTCATGGGAAATTCAAAAATTTCATGGTATTCATCTAGGCATTTTTCAAGCATGAAGTTGGAGGCACTGGGGGTTTCAAATCATTCTGGAACCAATAAATGGTGAGGAAGCTCATTTCAATGAAAGCTCTGGAGAACTCTTACAGTCAAGGCTTCCCAAAGAGTGGCCAAAAGGTTACATGAAGCCAGGTCCATTGTGGTCTACAATGTGAGGAACATGATTGTTTTGACTCTCAAATATGGCTGCCATGTCTTTAAGAATAAAATCATGTGATATCCTGAGATTCCCAGTGCTCTGTGGAAAGACACTCTGGGCCTAGATCTCAGTTTCCAAGGGCGACTCTCATGCGTGTCCTCCTAAAATCCCAACACAATTCATGGCAATACTTCTCTGAGATCAGTTTCAGAACTCAGTCTCTAAGGGGAATCACACCAGAGTTCAAGCCCAGGTGGACCCAGGAATCCGTTACAACCACCACACAAATGACCACAATTAAAACCAAAACACTCCCACATGGCCCTCATCTTTTTCCACATAGACACTCATCATAACCTCTGGCTGGAGCTTTCCATGAGGGGCGCAGCCCAAGAGAGTGTCCAAAATAAGCACCCATGTCCCTCATTTGCCGAACGTCAGGGTGTCCTGGATACCTTTCCTGTGAACCAGAAGTGATCAAATAGGCCTACCATTAAAACTGCTCTGCTTCTCAAATTTGAGGCCACTGATTGTGGGGTTTAGATTCTTTATGTGAATTGGAGTCATGAGAAAACCCAAGCATCTATGTTCTAGTCTCTGCAGGGCTTTGAAGAACTCATTTGACCCAAAGGATCCAGATTCTCACTTGATGGAGATCAGGAACCTTTCAGAGCTATGCAAGAGACTCCATCTACAATGACTGCTCTTTTGGCCATTTTGGTTTTGGATGCACACATAGGATCTTGCTTTAGGTACATCAGGTGCTTAGAATCTAAGCCACAGCGTCACACAGGGCCAAGATGCTAATTGAGACACATTCCTTTCCAAAGCAATTAAGCAAAGAGCCACAGGTGATGCCCATTCATTTCCACTTGAAAACTGTTTTCTTCAGGCTTCACAAGGGCTGGTCTGAGGCAAAGACGTTCCTGACATTCAGGGCAACAGTACACTAGGTAAGCAAAAGGCCTAAAGCACAGTTTTTCCACTGAGAGTTTACTGGTCACACTGATATCTGAGTTTTCTGAGATGCTCGCCATTCCTTTCAGGTATCCAGTACATGGCTATGGCACAGAGCTTGGAGGTGGTACATATCTTGGACACAAAACCATGAGCCTATTCTCGAGAGTGGCCAGAATTCAGGAAGAAAACAGGAACTTAGGAAGTTAGCAGGTGTTGCCAATCGATAAGGCAAGCTGCAGTCCATTCATAAATTGGGCAGGCTGAATGCTGTGAAGCTTTCTACTAGACAGAACACATCCATTGATGCATTCTCTTTTCTAATGTCTACAACCACTGACACAGTGGGATACACAGACATAGAAACACTCGCCTTGTCAAAGCACTTACTAGAAACTGTTCACTCCAAACCAAAAAACCGCCATTCCTACCTATTCTCAGAACATGAGACAAAACCACAAAACCTCACCCACACCCACAAAGTCACCTCCTTCCCACAAGTAGGTCTGTGACTATCCAGAGTGTCCTTTGACTTGTTTTGGTTAAAGACCTGGAGCACATGGTTTCTTATTTTCCAATGAACATGAGGTAGCACAGCAGATTTCTCTCATTGTAGATAAACTGTGGCCACTGGGGTCTAATTGTCTCCCCTTGTGGACTGTGAAGCAATTTATTTATCCTCCATTTTTCGTGGTGTTTCTTGCTGCTGCACTGGGTGTTTGGTATTTGCATCACAAAATACATGGAGTTCAAATGGGACACAGTGCTGAATGGAGTTCTGTCACGTGTGCTGGGTCAAGGTCTGCAGGAGAATGCACCAACAAGGCTTCTATCCCACATATCTTTGAAACCGCTCCATATAATAGGATGCCTTTACATATAAACGACTGCTAGCAACACCATATCAGTCACAAGACATTTGGAAGCCAATAGCACATCCACATGTCCACAACACAGATGTTTTATCACAAACCTGCAAACCACTGCTCTAGGCCCACTACTCAGCAAGCTCCAACATTCTGGAATCTCTGTTCTACACCCATTTTCATAAACCCAGTCAATCAAGGCACTGTCTGGTACACTCATGATCGGCAACAGGACATCCAAAAATCTGCAGTGCAACCTGGCCATGGGATTTTTTAAAAAATCATGGTATTTATCTAGCCATTTTTCAAAAATGAAGTTGGAGGCACTTAGGGTTTCAATTCATTCAGGATCGGTTGACTAGTGAGGAAGTTCATTTCAATGAAAGCTCTGGAGGACACTAACAGACAAGGCTTCCCAAAGAGTGACCAAAAAGTTACATTAAGTAAGGCCCATTGAGGTCTAGAATGTGAGGTCCATATGATTTTTGACTCTCAACTATAGGTGCCAAGTCTTTCAGAATCAAATCATGTGATATCCTGGCTGAGAGGCCCAGTGCTCCGTGGAAAGCCACCCTGGGCCTAGATCTCAGTTTCCAAGGGCAGCACTCATGCCAGGTTTCCTAAAATCACAACACTATTCATGGCAGTACTTCTCTGAGGTCAGTTCCAGAACTCAGTCTCTAAGGGAATCACACCAGAGTTCAAGAACAGGAGGACAAATTCATCTTTTCCAACAGCCAAACAAAAGACCACAATTTAAACCAAAACACTCCAACATGGCTCTCATCTTCTTCCATATAGACACTCATTATAACCTCTGGCTGGAGTTTTCCATGAGGGGCACAGCCCACGATCATGTCCAAAATAAGCTCTCTTGCACCTAATTTGCCTAAAGTCAGGGTGGCCTTCTTGTGAACCAGGAGAGATCAAATAGGCTTCCAATTAGTACTGCTCCACTTCTTCAATTTGAGGCCAACTGACTGTGGGGTTCAGATTCTTTATGTGAATTGGAGTAATGAGAAAACCCAAGCACCTATCGGCTAGACTCTGCAGGGCTTTGAAGAACTCATTTGACCCAAAGGATCTCTATTCTCACTTGATGGAGGTCAGGAAAGTTACAAAGGAAGGCGAGAGACTTCATCCACAAAGACTGCTCTTTTGGCCATTTTGGTTTTGGATGTACACATGGGATCGTTATTTGGATCCTTCAGGAGATGAGAATCTAAGCCACAGCATCACAAAGGGCCAAGAGGCTGATTCAGACACATCCTTTTCAAAGCAATTAAGCAAAGAGCCACAGGTAATGCCCATTCATTTCCATTTGACAACTGTTTTCTTCAAGCTTCACAAAGGGGTGGCCTGAAGAAAAGACCTTCCTGACATTCAGGGCAACAGAAGAATAGGTACACAAAAGGCCTCAAGCAGGGTTTCTCGACTGAGACTTTCCTGGTAACATTGATATCTGAGTTCTCTGAGGTGCTTGCCAATCCCTTCAGCTACCCAGTACATGCTCATGTCACAGAGCTTTGAGGTTGTATATATCTTAAACACAAAACCATGAGCCTATCTTGGAGAGGGACCAGAATTCAGGAAGAAAACAGAAACTTAGTAAGATAGCAGGTGCTGCCTATCAATAAGGCAAGCTGCAGTCCATTCATAAATTGTGCAGAATGAATGCTGGGAAAGTTTCTGCTAGAAAGGACACTTCCATTGATGCATTCTCTTTTCTAATGTCTCCAACCACGGACACAGCTGGATACACAGACACAGAAACACTCGCCTTGTCAAACGACTTACTAAAAATAGTTCACTCCAAACCAAACAAACCTCCATTCATACCTATTTTCAGAATATGAGACAAAAACCACAAACCCACACCCACACCACAAAGGCACCTCCTTCTCCCATGTAGGTCTGTGACTATCCGGAGTGTCCTCTGACTGGTAGGCCATACTATGTTCCCCAGAAACGGCCTGTTATTTCTCAGATCTGGTCTCCTTGGCCCACTCTGTGAAGTTTTCAGGAGCCAGTGGTGAGCCACTACCTGCTTTCTCAGGAAAGGCCCCTCTTCATAGCTTTTCTTGCATTTGGCCATCCTCACATCAGTAGGTCCTAAGAAAGACTGAGGCTGTCCTTGGTAAATCAAAATAAGTTCAACCACTGGGACTGGGACTGGGACTACCTGTGGGTGCCTGGCTTCCTGGATTTCAAGTTCAGAGAATGTCATCAGCAAGAAAGTGACGTGAGGTCACTTCCTTCAGGAACTGAATGAGGTCACTGCCTTGGCAACCACGTTGTCCTAACAATTGCTTCCAAGGGTCCCATGAGATGGAGGCTGCCCCTAATTCCTGTGACAGTTTCACAAGTTAGAATGGTATACAAACCATTGGTAACCGGGAACAGCTCTCCACACAGGCCTGGTTTGGTCCTTCAGGTCTACATTAAGAAGAGAGAGGCTGATTGAGACACATCCCTTCATGCTGACCAGGTAGTTTGCAATGGGAGATGACTTTTGCTCTCTCAGTTCCTTCATAGCTGCTTACAACTTCTCCAGGGATTATTTTTGCATGGACCTTTTAGTTTCTCAGCAGTTGGAAGATCCCCTACATTCCTGTATTCTAAGACCAACTCTCTCTCTGCTCTTCTGTAAAATTAGATTGAGAGAACATTGTATGGTTAGGGTTAATAACAGGTTCGATTTGGGTTGGAAAGGAAACTAAACGGTTGAGAAAACAGGGTCCTACAGTTAGCAATAATATGAGGATTATTAATGGACCGGCCAGGGCAGATAAAAGCGTAATTAACCAGGTGGACTGTGTGAACCAAGACTCAAACCACCCTTTTGGGGCCTCTGTCCCTCTTTGATGCTCTTCAAGTCGTTTTCTTAATTTACTCATAGATTTTTTTACAACTCCAGTATTGCCAGCATAAACACAACATTCTTTTCTCAATGCAAGCACAAAGGTTCCCTTCGCTCATGAAGAGAAGTTTCAACACTCGCCTGTTCTGTAAAACAGCTTCAGAGAGAGAGAGAGAGGATAAAGATTCCTGTAAAACTGTGATGGAGGTTTTTAATGTCTTTAAGCTTTGGTCTATTTCTGCTTCTAATTGTGTCTTTGTTGTGTCCCATCAACTAGGGCAGTTGTTCTTGTGCCCACCCATTCAGCAACTATTATTCCTAATAGAATGGCTAAAGTGAGGGATACAGTTTCCCGTTAGAACCGGGTTGTATGCCCCCCTATTTGATCTTTAAATGAACCTGCTTCATGATAGAGCACTCTGGAAAACATCTGCATCATTACATAATTAATCACATCTGTTGACCATTTTATGAAAACATAAATAATTTTTAAGTGTATAGAATTATACTGTTGTAGGGATGGACAAGGTGAGGCAACTAAGATAGCAACAAAGACAGGAAAACAGTCTTATTTGGTTGCATCTGGATTTAGAGGGCATTGCTTCTGTTTTAATCAATTAAGCCCCTGAACCCGAAGTTTCGGTAGTTTTAGAATTTGTACCCAACATGTAAGGGAAGGGGCTCAGAAGTCCACTGTCTGCAGAACTTCACAAAAAGCAGTTTTTGTTTTTGATTTTTTTCCCTCTGTTCTGGGTAAGTTAACTTTTCAAGGACACCTTGGAACGGGACAGCTTTTTTGTCTCTTTATTTTCTCCCTGCCAGCTGTCACCATGGAGCCCAGTTGGTAAGTTTTTTATCTTAGAAATGTAGCCATCTGTGTGAAGAACCAGCTCAAGGCCTGAGGCATCGTTCACATATTTTGTGAAAAACTAGTAAGTCGGTGTCTAGCTTAGGAGTGGTGATTTTTCCAACCAGTGATCAAGTAGAACATGGCAACATGAAAAGTGGAAGTTTACCTCCATTGAACTCTTTCAGAGGGACTCTTTTTCTGAAAGACCTAAAGTAAGCCTTGGTGAAGACTTGTGGAGAAGGTCATTTAAGACATTTCTGTGGACCTGGTACAGAGGGGGAAGACGGGGAAGGCGAGGCTGAGAGAAGTTCCATGGATCTGAGAATGAGGAAGGAGAGATGTAAAAGAATAATGGGAAAGGGGTTTGGGATTTTCCTAGCAACAAAAACTTGAGCAGTAGTACAGGTAGAACAGAGGCGAAGATGGGAGTGAGTACCCCACAAAGCCTGTGAGGGACTTTAAATTCTTAGTAACCTGTTTTCAGTGATGGCAAAGCAACTTTAAAGGCCATTTTCATTACATCTAGGATAGGGGTCTGAGGGCCCTTCTCAGCTGGTTTGAGCTTTGGGTGAGCTTGTTAGAGGACCTGGTGGGATCCAGTGCAGGCACTGACAGGAGAAGAGAGGAGTGAGTGGGTGGAAGGATACCTCAGTATCTGCTACCTCAGCAAGGGGGCAATGGTCTGAGAACTGGTGGAGGTTTGGCTTTTTGATCTAGTAATTGGAGGGGAGAAATCAGTTTGCTGAGGTGGGAGTGACAGCAGAGAGTCCAGAGCAGAAGGCTGAGAGTGAGGAACTATGGGAGAAGCATAGTACAGGATGTGAGCGAAGGAGGGAAGAGGACTCCACATAGAGGAATTTCCCCTTTTTGAGCACTTGCCGAAGTTAAAAATGTCACACAGAATTTGAGAATTAGAGACCCCTCTGGGGGACATAGTTTTTGGTTGTCTAATTGGTAATATGGCCAATGCTGTCTACTGAATTTGATGAGGATTTTGGGTTTCACCAGGCAGCCCCTGTATGCTCACATCCCCATGACTTAAAGAAGAAGTTGGCTTTTCCCCCACACAGCCATGACTGTTTGTGGCTTTGATAGTCCCCCAGGCAAATATAGTAATCTAGGCTAGCCAACCTGAATCTGGCTCGTGTGTCCCTGCATCCATAATGTTTGTTTCCATTTTTTATGGTACAGAAGGGATTTAATGAAATTTTAGTGGGATCCTCTTCATCGGGGATATCCCAATAGGAAAGACCTATAGCCAGCTGAAAAATGTCTGGGTGGAGAGATGGCCACCAGGTCCCTAAGGGGGCTGTATGCGAGATAGACCATACTTCTTGTCTAGTAGGATTTGCTATCAGCCATCGCTGCTGAATGGGCTGATGAGGGATAGAACTACTGGTGGCCAAGGGGAGAGTCTATAGCCTTATCCACATGGCGAATACGCAATTTGAAATGGTTACCAGTCTTCTCCAGTTTCCAGCCAGAATCTGGACACGGCGAAGGTTTGAGATGAGAGGCATGGATCCAGGAAGTGATTCCCTCTACTTTTACTGCTGTAGGTGTTTTAAGTAGCACCTGGTATGTTCCTTTCCATTAAGGTTCCAGGGATGACACTTGATGTCGTCTTAGGTAGATGAAGTCTCTTACTTGATATTGATGTGGAGTCACCTTGTCCCCAGGTTGGTAGGCAGTGGCCAGCTGTTTCCAACTGTATAGCTGAGTTCTTTCAATGGCTTTAAGTCTATCAAGCAAGGAGGTGTGTAAGGGATCTTTAGGCCTTAGAGTTAGAGTTAGGTCCCTTACTGGAGGAGGGGCACCATAGAGAATTTCATAGGGGGTGAGGTTAAACAAAGAAACAGAGGGAGTATTTCTCGCATGAAACAGTACATAAGGCAGGAGCATAGTCCAATCTTTTATGCCGGTCTCTAAGCTTTATTTTATTAAGGTCTCTTTAATGGTTCTATTTATTTTTTCAACCTGTCGTGAGCTCTGGAATATATAAGCATAATATAACTTCCAACTAATCCACAGGATCCTGGTTAACACCTGAGTTACCTGGGTCCATTATCAGACCCTATTACCTTAGGCAGACCATATCTTGGAAAAATATCTTTCAGGATCTTCTTGAAAACCATTTGGGCCGTTTTTTTTTTTTGTTGTTGTTGTTGTTGTTGTTGCTATTTTTTGTTTTTTTATGTTTTTTTTTTGTGTGTGTGTGGAAGGCTTTAATCCATCCTGAAAATGCATCTACAAAGACTGGGAGGTATTTAAGTCCATACCTTGTTGGCTTAATTTCAGTAAAGTCCACTTCCCAGAATTGTCCCGGTCTGATTCCTCGTAGGTGCTTTCGTCTAGGAAACTTGGAAGTGTAAGCATTAACCAATTGATGGACCCGACAGGCTTTTGTTACCCTTTCAGTTATTTCCTTTCGCTGTGAGTTGGTTAGTGGAAAACTCTGTTCTTGATCCTTCAGAAATGCCGGCAATGTCTTTGAACCAAGGTGAGTGAGTTGATGTATATTTTTAACGTAGTGTAGGGCCTTCTGTAATTGCAGGTTGAGCTCGATGAAGTTAAGGCGTTCAGTGTCAGTATCCTTAAATGTTATCAAAAGCTTGCTGGTGCTCAGGGGTCCATTGGAATTGGGCATCTCGCTTTAACACTGGGTATAAAGGAGCAGCTAAAGACGCAAACCCAGGTATCCATAACCTGCAAAAGCCAGCAGTCCCAAGAATCTCTCTGAGTTTTCTCCTGTTTGATGCCGGTGGTATCTGCACAACGGTTTGTTTTCTGGGCTCAGTGAGTCATCGTTTGCTGCCCCTAAGGGAATAGCCCAGGAAGATTACTTTATGCTAGCAAATTTGGGCCTTTTTGGCAGAAGCTCTATACTTGAGTTAAGCAAGCTCGCATAATAGTGTTTGGGTCCCAGACTCACAGTTTTCCTTGGTGTTGGCTGCCAGTCATCCGCATATTGAATCAGGTTGACTTCGGGGTGCGTAGTTCTGAAGTTGTTGAGATGTCTGTGGAGGGCTTCATCAAAGTGAGTAGGGGAGTTTTAAACCCCTGTGGGAGTCTAGTCCAAATTAGTTGACCAGACGTTCCAGTTTCTGGGACTATCCACTTGAAAGCAAACAGCAACTGACTATCTTTATGCAGAGGCAAGCAAAAGAAAGCATCTTTTAAGTCCATAACAGTATACCATTTCTGCTCAAGTTTCAGAGTGCTAAGTAGATTGTATGGATTAGGTACCGTGGGGTGAATGTCCTGCACTCTGTGGTTAATCTCTCTTAGGTCTTGAACGGGTGATAGTCCCCAGTTCCTGGCTTCTTTTACTGGTAGCACAGGATTGTTCTAGGCCAATTAACAGGGCCTTAGGACCCCTATGGCCAGATATTTCTGAATATGGGGCCTTATCCCATCTTTAGCTCTTTTTGCTTAGAGGATATTTTTTGACATTGATTGGGGAAGCTGAGGTTTTTAACTCCACTGCTATTGGAGGTTGTTTAAAGGCCAGGCCTAACCCAGCAGTCTTTGCCCAAGCATCTGGGTAATCTGTTATCCATTTCTGGGGTAGTTTACCTGTTTGATCAGTCTTGGGGGGTGTGAAGAGTGGATGTTCATCTTCTACTAATATTGTTAAAGCCGTGACTATAGGAGTTTTTACTGAAGGATTTAGAAATTTCATTTGGGGCCCTTCAGGGTTAAAAGTTATTTTGGCCCGGAGCTTGCTGAGCAGATTTCTGCCCATCAATGGGTCCGGGCATCCTGGGATTACTAGGAAGGAGTGATGGATTTCTCCTTTCCCCAGGTCCATGTTCCTCTTATTTGTCTAACCCCGATATTTTTTTCCATTAGCCCTCTCTCCGAGTGTGGCTGACAGACATGTCACAGAGCCACAGGCCATGTCCCTGGGGAATGGAGTCAGGAAATCAAGGAACAATAGTCTCCTCGACTCAGTGCTATTTTGTTTTGGATTCGGTATTGCCAGCCCATTGGGTTTTGCCGGCTACTCAGTTTTGGTCTCAGTATTGGACGTCCATTGCCTCTCTTTATTGTCTTTTCTTGTCTGTGTCATGTGTCGTTGCTTTCAATGTCTGTGTATCTTTCATTATGGGACAGAGCACTTCAATGCCTCTGTCCCTGACCCTTGATCACAGGACCAAAGTCTGCTTAAGGGCTCAGAATCTTTCTTTTTTCAGTAAAACGCTAAACCTGGCATTTTACTGAACATGGATTTATGTATTATGTTGTTCATCTAGGATACTCACTCATAGGTTGAATTTTCAGTTCCAAAATTGTTTAACAGGAGTGATCTCTTCTCACAATTTGTATCTCCCAAGTCAACCACCTCACAAGAATGTACGTGTGGTACCAGGTAGGATTCTATGTGTGCATATAAAAATACATGTGCTCAATAGGCTACAGCGAAAGGGAGACAGGAATTCCCATATTTGTTAACTTTAAAAAAACAAGGAGAACTATTTCAACAAACAGTTGAATAGATTTATAACATGCAAAAGGCAAGTCCAACTATACACCATGCCTCCTCTGAACTGCTTGTATTTCTATTTTGTTTGGGTTATTTTTCTCCATCATATTAAGATTAGTAGTCAGAGTCTAGTAGTTTATGAGTTAATGTCAGCGATGCAGTATTTCGAATGGAAAATTGGAAAATTTATCTGATGTGTATACAAATATGTGCTGCACAAAAATCTTCCCACTCTCATCCAGAACAATGCCTTGACATTACCTTAGTACAAAGTAAGACACAATTAAGAAGAAGAGTTAGAAAATCTGTGAATACATATCTGAAATGGAAAATGCTCAGGAGTTCACAACCTTGGAGGTGGTAGAGGAGTTTCCAAAAGTAAGGGACAGTGTAAACACTCCACAAACATGGAGCTCTGCCGGTATTAAGACTTTTTCAGAAACTGCCTCTGAGGTTGGGCACTTGAAATATATGTTGTTGTCAGGAGCTTTAGCTTCCTTTGTAGTGAGACCATCAATGATGGGTCTGCAACTATGTGACCTGGAAGACATGGTTTTTTATTTTCCAATGAACATGAGGCAGCAGTGCTGAATTCTCTCTTTGTATGTAAACTGTGGACACTGGGGGCTAAGTGTCTCCCCGTGTGGACAGTGAAGCCATGTGGTCATCCTCCACTTTTCGTGGTGTTTCTTGCTCCTGCACTGGGAGTTTGGTAGTTGCTTCATGAAATTCAAGGAGTTCAACTGGGACACAGTGCTGGAGAAAGTTCTGTAACGTGTGGTGTGTCAGGATCTGCAGGAGAATGCACCAAGCAGTGTTCTATTTCTCAAGCTTGCCCAATTGGCCCCTTGTCCATATCAACTAGATTCTGAACATTGCCCTGAAACCTCTCCATATAACAACATGTCTTTACATATAATGGTCTGCTATCTGCACTATGTCAGTTACATGCCATTTGGAAGCCAATGGCCGATCCACATGGCCCCACAACAGATGTTTTATTTTATTTTTTATTTTTTTTCACACACCTGCCCACCACTGCTCTAGTCCCACTACTCAGCAGGCTCCAACTACAGGCATCTCTGTTCTACACCATTTTCATGAAACCCAGTCAATCAAGTCACTGTGTGGTATACTCTTGAACTGCAACAGGACATTCAAAGGTTCTCCAGTGCCACCTGGTCATGGAAATTTCAAAAATTTCATGGTATTTATCTAGCCATTTTTCAAGTATGAAGTTGGAGGCACTGTGAGTTTCAATTCATTGTGGAGCCAGTAAATGTTGAGGAAGATCATTTCAATGAAATCTCTGGAGAACTCACACAGGCAAAGCTTCCCAAAGATTGGCCAAAAGGTCACATGAAGCCAGGACCGTTGAGGTCTACATATGAGGTCCATGTGTGTTTTGACTCTCAACTATGGTTGCCAAGTCTTTCAGAATAAAATCATGTGATATCCTGGCTGAGATTCCCAGTGCTCTGTGGAAAGTGACCCTGATCTCAGTTTCCAAGGGCAACGCTCATGCGTGGCCTACTAAAATCTCAACACAATTCATGGCAATACTTCTCTGAGATAAATTCCAGAACTTAATCTCTAAGGGGAATCACACCAGAGTTCAGGCCCAGGTGGACCCAGTCATCTCTTCAATTAAAACCAAAACACTCCCACATGGGCCTCATCTTCTTCCATATAGACACTCATCATAACCTCTGGCTGGAATTTACCATGAGGGGTGCAGCCCAAGACAGTGTCCAAAAAAAGCTCCCTTGCCCCTCATTTGCCTAAAGTCTGGGTGGCTTGGACACCCTTCCTTTGAACCAGGAATGATCAAAGAGCCCTGCCATTAATACTGCTCTGCTTCTCCAATTTGAGGCCTACTGACTGTCAGGTATAAATTCTTTATGTGATTTGGATTCATGAGAAAACCCAAGCACCTATGGGCTAGCCTCTGCAGGGCCTGGAAGAACTCTTTTGTCCCAAAGAATCCCTATTCTCACTTGATGGAAATCAGGAACGGTAAAGGTCGGGCGAACCTCAGGAGAAAAGACCAACAAGAGAATGTCTCATGCAACAGCAAAGGGTTTATTGGGGGTCCAGCATGCTGGGGCTCAGAGCTCACATCTGAGGAGCATAGAACAAAGATCCACGAGAATAACTTGAGCAAAGTTTATATACATTCTTTAGACAGGGCAGCGACTTTACATACATCATATCTTCTTTTAGCAAATCATCATATACCAAGGGAAAATCAAATAACAACTCTAAAACATGATAATAGCAAATTTATTGGTGGGAGCATGCCGGGCAGGGGATGATTGGTCAGCCCTGAGAAGGGCTATACATTTAAACTAATTGGTTGAAGCGCTGAGATATATACGTGCAGATCTGCATGGTTTCTGGGAAGGGGTTGTTATTTAACTAGGTGGTCAGGGAAGATTTCAGCACACATCTAATGGGCAGTTCTGGGAATTGTCTTAAATGCCACAGGAATTTCAGGTTCTTAGTGCAACTTGGAAGCTTTTCAAAACCTGGTTCTTTACGTTTCAATTTCAATTTCTTTTATTCTTTCATTTCCCACTCCTTTTTCTGACTACTTTTAATCTTAAAAATAATGAGTCATAATTATTGCGGGGTCTCACATTCTATTTCTGCCAGTGGAGCGTATTTCTGTCTGATTACCATGAGTTTTACCTGTCCAATTTGAGCCTGGAGAAAGGAAACTATGCGATTAAGCAAACAAGTTTCCACAGTTAGCAACACCATAAGGATAATCAGGGGTCCCGCTAAGCCTGATAGAAGTGTAGTTAACCAGGGGGACTGGGTAAACCATGACTCAAAACACCCTTGTTAAATCTCTCTTTCTCTCTGGCGCTCTTCAAGTCTTTTTCTCAATTTACCCATGGATTATTTTGCAACTCCAGTATGGTCAGCATAAAAACAACATTCTTCTATCAGTGAAGCACAGAGGCCATGAAATGTGTTGGGATTTTTGGAGGCCACGCTTGAGACTCGCCCTTAAAAACTGAGATCTATACCAAGGGTGGCTTTCCACAGAGCACAGGGAATCTCAGCCATGATATCATATGATTTTATTTTGAAAGACTTGGCAGAAATAGTTGGGAAGCCTTGCCTGTGAGAGTTCTCCAGAGCTTTCATTGAAATGATCTTCCTCATCATTTTATGGTTCCTGAATGAATTGAAACCCCCAGTGCCTCCAACTTCATTCTTGAAAAATGGCTACATAAATACAATGACATTTTTGAAATTCCCATGACCCGGTGGCATTTGAGAATCTTTGGATGTCTTGTTGCTGATTTGAGTGTACCAGACAGTGCCTTGATTGACTGGGTTTCATGATTATGGTGTAGAAAAGAGATGTCAGTAAGTTGGAGCCTGCTGATTACTGTTCATAGAGCAGTGTTTTGCAGGTGTGTGATAAAACATCTGTGTTGGGGCCATGTGGTTCTGCCATTGACTTCCAAATGGGTTGTGACTGACATGGTGCAGCCAGCAGAACATCTTGTTATATGGATAAAGCATCTTGTTATATGGAGAAATTTCAGGGCAATGTTAAGAATCAGGTTGTAATGGTCAAGGGGGCAACCAATGTGGGATAGAAGACTGTTTTTTGCATTCTCCCACAGACCCTGACACATGACACGTGACAGAACTCCCTCCAACACTGTGTCCCAGTTGAACTTTTTGTATTTCATGAAGCATATACCAAACTCCCAGTGCAGCAGCAAGAAACACAACAAAAAGTGGAGGATGACCAAATAGCTTCACAGTCCACACGGGGAATCACTTAGCCCCAGTGACCAAAGTTATCTACAAAGAGAGAATTCAGCACTGCTGCTTAATGTTCATTGGAATTTAAGAGACCATGTTCTCCAGGTCACATAGACGCAGACCCAGCTTTGATGGTATCACTACAAAGGAAGCTAAAGCTCCTGACAACATATATTTCAAGTGCCCAACCTCAGAGGCAGTTTCTCAAGAAGTCTGTAGGCCAACAGTGCTCCATGATTGTGGAGTTTTACCCTGTCCATTACTTTTGGAAACTCCTCTACCACCTCCAAAGTTATGAACTCCTGAGCAATATCCATTCGAGATATGTATTCACAGATTTTATTACTCTTCTCCTCTAATTGTGTCTTAATTGGGGCGAAGGTAATGTCAAGTAATTGTTCTGGATGAGAGTGGAAGGATTTTTGTGTAGCATATATTTGCATACACATTTGATTCATTTTCCACTTTTCCATTTGAAATACTGAATCCCTAACACTTCCCTATACCCTAATAGACTCTGTCACCTAATCCTAATATGATGGAGAAAAATAACCCAAACAGAATTGAAATAGAAGCAGTTCAGAAGAGGCATGGTGTTTAGTTGGACTTGCCTTTTGCATTTTATAGGGTAGGAGTTATAAATCTAGTCATTTTTTTTGAAATAGTTTTCCATGTGTTTTTAAAGTTAACAAATATGTGAATTCCTGTCTCCCTTTCACTGTAGCCTATTCATCACATGTATTTTTATAAGCACATGTAGAATCCTACCTGGTACACTACTGTGTGGTGGCTGAATTGGCAGATACAAATTGTGAGAAGAGATCACTCCTCCTAAACGCTGTTGGAACTGAAAATTTAACCTATGGGTGAGCTTCCTAGCTGAACAACATTATACATAAATCCACGTTCAGTAAAATGAATATTTTCGATCTGTGAATGATATATTTTTTATGGTGAATTTCAATTTGCATCTAGTGCTACTCTTAATATTTGTGTGTGTTTGTGTGTGTGTGTATTTATATATATATATATATATATATATATATATATATATATATATATATATATATATTAATATACACTCTCCAGATTTTTCAAAATTTGAAATATATGTGTATCTTTATACATTTCCTAAATTCATTCAAGTACGTGTATGTATAATCATCTTTTCACAAGATTATTCTCAGAAATATTCAGCCACCTGGAATACCTATTTGTTTCCTTCTACTGAAAACTAACTTCAGTGAATGGTGTATACAAATCCTAATATTTCTACAGTAACTGACCCAGTTTAACATCAATGCAAGTAGACTCCTATGGGACATGATGTGTATTTTGAAGTTCATTTTTTTCAACACTGGTACATTACTATTTCTTTAGTTTATGCACATCATTGGATATATATTTCATCCACAAGTTCACAAATTTATAGTCATTTGTTTCACTTTCAATCACTTTCTACTTCAGAACACCTATATTCCTCCATGTTTATTGACTGATCGTTTCATGAGACTTCTTTCCAAACACATTATTTTTGATTTCCATAAGTACTTTTGAAGAAAATCTCACACACCCTAAATGATGAACCATAACCCTAATATTACCATTAGATGTATAACTGGTTGGAATGAATGATTGTATATCAATATATTATTTCTTATATATTTTCAGATATCAATTCAATCCATTATTTACAGTTTAACCAGTTATATTATTCATACACAGTATTGTCTATTCATGCATTATCTCTATATTCATAGACACACAGTACACCTGTTTATACCCCCAATACTAATTTATTCATCTTCAAAATATTCCTCCCAAAAATGGGGGAAGAAATACTCATATCACCTGACCTACATATACATTTTTTCAAAGCAATATTCTGGACACAAAAAAGCAAATGTCACAGTTATAATTGTACCAATGGAAAGGTTGGGCGAGTATTGGAGGAAGAGACCACCAAGAGACTGTCTCATGCAACAGCAAACTGTTTATTGGGTGTCCAGCATGCTGCGGCTCAGAGTTCACTTGAATTTAGCAGAGAGCCCTGAGAACAGCTTAAGCAGAGCTTACATACTTTCCTTGGAGATGGCAGGGAGTGAAGTTTATTGATGGGTCAGGGCAAGTGTGCGGTGTGCGTGCAAATGTATGAGGGAGTGCATTCTGCAGTTTGCCAGTTGGGGACATCACAACTCTGGGAAAAAGATTAGAAAAGAGTTCTCAAGATTTCAAGAGTGTTTTGCTAAGCATACAGAAAAACAGGAAGTGGCAAGTACCTATTTAATTAACTTTTCATTCCCCACTTCTTCTTCGGGTAACTTTTAATCATAAAAGTGATCATTAGGAGGTGTCACATTTTATGTCTGCTAGTGGGGTATATTGTTGTCTGATTACCATAAGTTTAACATGCCCAATTTGAGCTTGGAGAAAGGAAACTACATGGTTGAGCAAACAGCGCCCTACAGTTAGCAATAATATGAGGATTATTAATGGACCGGCCAAGGCTGATAAAAGCATAGTTAACCCCGGGAGACTGTGTGAATCAAGACTCAAACCACCCTTTGTGGGCCTCTGTCTCTGGTTGATGCTCTTCAAGTCGTTTTCTTAATTTACTCATAGATTGTTTTACAACTCCAGTATTGTCGGAATAAAAACAACATTCTTCCCTCAATGCAGCACAAAGGCCCCTTCTCTCATGAAGAGGAGGTCCAACCGTCGCCTGTTCTGTAAAAGTACTTCAGAGTAAGAGGTTAAAGATTTTTGTAAAGCTGTGATGGAGGTTTTAAATATCTTTAAGTTTTGGTCTATTGCTGCTTCTCATTGAGTCATTTGTTGTGTGCATTGACTAGGGCAGTGGTTCCTGTGCCCAACTCTGCAGCAACTCCTGTTCCTAATAGGATGGCTAAAGTGAGGGATTCAGGTTTCCGGTGGAACCGGGTTGTATGCCCCCCTATTTGAAATTTAAATGAACCTGCGTCATGATAGAGCACTCTGGGAAACATCTGCACCATTACATAATTATGCACATCTGTTGACCATTTTATGAACACATAAACAATGTTTAAGTATATCGAATTATACTGTTGTAGGGACAGAAAAGGCAAGGCACCTAAGATAGCACCGAAGATAGGGAAATAGTCCTATTTGGTTGCAAATGGATTTAGAAGGCATTGCTTCTGTTGTAATCAATTAATCCCCTGGACCCCAAGTTTAGGTAGTTTCAGAATTTTTTACCCAACATATAAGTAAAGGAACTCAGAAGTTCATAGTCTGCAGAAGTTCACAAAAGTCACTTTTTGTTTCTGTTTTATTTCCTCTGTTCTGGGCAAGTTAACTTCTTAAGAACACCTGAGAGGGGGAGAGCTTTTGTCTTCTCTTTTTTTTCTCCCTGCCAACTGTGAAAATGGAGCCAAGTTGGTAACTTCTTTATATTAGTAATGTAGCCATCTCTGTGAAGCCCCAACTCAAGGCCAGAGACCTTGTTCACATATTTTGTGAAAAACTAGTAAGGGGGTGTCTAGCTTCGGAGTGCTGATTTTTCCAGCCAGTGGCAAGTAGAACAGGGCAACAAGAAATGTGGAAGTTTATCTACATTGAACTCTTTCATAGGGACTCTTATGCTGAAAGTCCTAAAGTCAGCCATGGTGAAGACTTCTGGAGAAGGTCAGTTAAGACTTTTCTGTGGTCCTGGTACAGAGGGGGAAGACGTGGAAGGCGGTGGGTGAGTGCAGCTCTGTGGATTTCAGAACGAGGAAAGACAGATGTAAAAGAATAATGGGAAAGGGGTTTGGAATTTTGCTAGCAAGAAAAACTTGAGCAGTAGAACAGGTAGAGCAGAGGGGAAGATGGGAGTGAGTATATCAAAAAGCCTGTGAGGGACTTTAAATTCTTAGTAACCTGTTTTCAGTGTTGACAAAGCAACTTCAAAGGCCATTTTTATTACATTTGGATAGGGGTCTGAGGGTTCTCTCAGCCTGTTTGGGCTTTTGGTTAGCTGGTAAGAGGACCTCTTGGGACCCGGTGCGAACACTGACAAGAGAAGAGAGGAGTGAGTGGGTAGAGGAGTACCTCAGTACCTGCTACCTCAGCAGAGGGGCAATGGTCTGAAAACCGGCGGAGGTTTGGGTATTTGATCTAGTAATGGAGGGGAGAAATCAGGTTGCTGAGGTGGGTTTGACAGCAGAGCGTCTGGAGCAGAAGGCAGAGGGTGAGGATCTATTGGGGAAGCATAGTTCAGGATTTGAGCGAAGGAGGAAAAAGGCCTCCACATAGGGGAATTTCCTTCCACCTTTTTGATCACTTGCCGAAGTTAAAAAGGTCACGCAGAATTTGAGGATCTAGAGACCCCTCTGGGGGCCATCAGTTTTGGTTGTCTAATTGGTAATATGGCCAATGCTGTGTACTGAATTTGATGATGAGTTTGGGTTCCACTAGGCAGCCCCTATATGCTCGCATCTCCATGACTTACAGAAGAAGTCGGCTTTTCCCTCACACAGCCGTGGCTTTTGTGACTTTGATAACTGCCGGATAAACATAGTAATCTAGGCTAGCCAACTTGCTTCTGGCTCGCGTGTTCCTTCACCCATAATAGCAAAACTCACACACTCTTCCTGATAAACTGTAACCCTAATATTATCATTAGATGTATAATTCATTGGAATGAATGTATGTATACCAATATAAGATTTCCTGTATATTTTTAGATGTCAATTAAATCCATTATTTAAAGTTGGAACCAGTTATATTATTTATTCACATTTATGGTCTATTCATTCATTATCTCTATTTTCATAGACACAGGGTAAACCTATTTTTACCCCCAATACTAATTTATGCGTCTTCAAATATTGCTCCTAGAAATGGTGGAAGAAATACTCATGTCACCTTATCTACATATATATTTTATCACAGTAATATTCTGGACACAAAAACCAAAGTTCACACTTTTGCTTCTACCAAAACGTAAATGGAAAGTGAGCATAGATTACTTAAAACATCCACCTTCGGGTTGCCTAATGCTCTCAAATGTCAATCATATTGGTGACTACATATTTGTTTCTTCCTAAGATTATATATTCATCAAGCCTGTTGAAATTGTCTAATCCTATCACTCACTTTATACTTTGCCTGATTTCCTAATGTCTCTATTGATATCAGCTTTCCTACATATTTTCACCAGTTCATCATTGTGACTGACTCTTCACATGTGCTGACATTTACACTCATTCTCTACCAGAAACCCTATTGCTAAAGAACTTTTTGTCAAAATCCTATACTCACTCTTCTTCCAAAATCTACCGACTACCTTCCCAATCCTGCCGACTATCCCTCTTTGACTGGATGTTCTCTGCTACATTCATACATCCAAAGTAAATGGTCCTATGCCATTGTATGTCGATTTATCTGAGACATCTGTGCAGAACGTAATTCAAAGCTAAGTATCACCATCAAGGGCCCAATGCCCTGCTGGGCTTCAAATCTTACCTAGATTTCTGTTTTCATACTTATATTTTACCTTTCACCTCTTCTTATAAATATCACAGGTTCCCTATATCATTATTCATCCAGAAGAATGATTCCTAACCCAAATCGAACATGTTATTAATCCTAGCCATACACAGTTTCCTCAATCTAACTTTACAGAAGAGGAGGGACAGAGTTATTCTTACTATAGAAATGTAGGGGATCTTTCACCTGCTGAGAACCTCAAAGGTCCATGCAGAAATGATCCTTGGAGAAGATGTATGCAGCTATGAAGGACCTGAGAGAGCAAGAGTCATCATCCCTGGCAAACAACTTGATCTGGATGGTCTGAATGATCCACTCTCTTCTCAATGTAGAGAAGGTGGACCTATCCAGGCCTGAGTAGAGAGCTGTTCCTGGGTGGCTATGGTTGATATACCATTCCAACTTGTGAAAGTGTCACAGGAACTAGGGGTAACCTCCATCTCATGGGAATCTTGGAAGCAACTGTTAGGACATATGGTTACCAAAGCAGTGACCTCATTCAGTTCGTGATGGAAGTGACCTCACCTCACTTCCTTGTTGATGGAACTCTCTGAAATTGGGATCCAGGAAGCCAGGCATCCAGAGCCAGACCCAGTCCCAATTTCAGTGTGCTCACTTGAATGGAATTACCAAGGAGAGGGTCAGTCATTCTTGGTACCTACTGATGTGAGGATGGGCAAATGCCAGGAGAGCTCTGAAGAGGCTCCTGTCCTTAAAAAGCAGGTAGTGGCTCACCCCTGGCTACTGAAAACCTCAGAGAGTTGGCAAAGGGACCAGATGTGAGACAGGACAGGCCATGTCTGGGAAAGATAGTATGGCCCACCAGTTAGAGAACACTCCAGATAGTCACAGACCTACTTGGTGGAAGGAGGTGAATTTGTGGATGTGGGTGTGAGTTTGTGGTTATGTCTCATGTTCTGAGAATAGGTAGGTAAGGCGGTTTGTTTTGTTTTGCCTGGACTGTTTCTAAAATGTCATTTGACAAGGCAAGTGTTTCTATATCTGTGTATCCCACTGTGTCTGTGGATGTAGACATTAGAAAAGAGAATGCATCAATGAATGTTTCCTGTGTAATAGAGAGCTTTCTAGCATTCATCCTGCCCAATTTATGAATAGAGTGTGACTAGCCTTATTGATGTGCAATACTTGCTATCTTCCTAAGTTCCTGTTTTCTTTCTGAATTCTGTCCACTCTACAGAATAGGCTCATGAATTTGTGTCCAAGATATGTACCACCTCCAAGCTCTGTCACATGGACATGTACTGGATAGCTGAAGGGAATGGGAGCATTTCAGAAAACTCAGATATCAGTGTGAGCAGGAAAGTCTTATTGAAGAAACCCTGCTTGGCGCCATTTGCTTACCTAGTGTTCTGTTGCCCTGAATGTCAGGAATGTCTTTGCCTCATGCCACCCTTTTGTGAAGCCTGAAGAAAACAGTTTTCAAATGGTAATGAATGGGCATCACCTGTGTCTCTTTGCTTAAAATGCTTTGGAAAAGCATGTGTCTGAATAAGGCTCTTCACCCTGTGTGAGGCTGTGGCTTAGATTCTTAGCACCTGATGGATCTAAATAAAGATCCTATATGTGCATCCAAAACCGAAATGGCAAAAAGATCAGTCATTGTGTATGAAGTCTTTTGCCTTCTTCTGTTAGGTTCCTGACCTCCATCAAGTGAGAATAGGGATCCATTGGGTCAAATGAGTTCTACAAACCCCTGCAGAGGTGCTTGGGGTATCTCCTGACTCCAAATCACATAAAGAATCTATACCTGAATGTCAGTAGGCCTCAAATTGGAGAAGCAGAGCTGTATTAATGGCAGGCCTATTTGATCACTCCTGGTTCACAGGAAGGGTGTCCAGGCCACTCTGATTTTAGGCAAATGAGTGGCAAGGGAGATTATCTTTGACACTGTTTTGAGCTGTGCCCCTCATGAAAATCACCAGCCGGAGTTAATGATGAGTGCTTATATGGAAGAAGATGAGGGCCATGTGGGAGGGTTTTGGTTTTAATTGTGGTCATTTGTGTGGCGGTTGCAAGGGATGACTGGGTCCACCTGGGCTTGAACTCTGGCGTGATTCCCCTTAGAGACTAAGTTCTGAAACTGATCTCAGAGAAGTATTGCCATGAATTGTGTTGGGATTTTAGGAGGCCACACATGAGAGTTGCCCTTGGAAACTGATCTAGGGCCAGGGTTGCTTTCCACAGAGCACTGGGAATCTCAGCCAGGATATCACATGATTTTATTATGAAAAACTTGGCAGCAAGAGTTGAGAGGCAAAACACACATGGACCTCACATTGTAGACCTCAATGGGCCTGGCTTCATGTGACCTTTTGGCCACTCTTTTGGAAGCCTTGCGTGTGAGAGTTTTCCAGAGCTTTCTTTGAAATGAGCTTCCTCACATTTAATGGTTCCTGAATGAATTGAAACCCACAGTGCCAACCACTTCATCCTTGAAAAATGGCTACATAAATATCATGAAATTATTGAAATTCCCATGAACAGGTGGCACTGGAGAACCTTTGGGTCTCCTGTTGCTGATAATGAGTGTACCAAACAGTGCCTTGATTGACTGGGTTTCATGAAAATGGTGTAGAACAGAGATGCCAGTAAGTTGGAGCCTGCTGAGTAGTGGGCTTAGAGCAGTGGTGGGGAGGAGTCTGATAAAACATCTGTGGTGGGGCGATGTGGATCTGCCATTGGCTTCCAAATGGCTTGTGACTGACATGGTGCAACCAGCAGACCCTTATAAGTAAAGGTATCTTGTTATATACAGAGGTTCAAAATCAGGTTGCTATAGTCAAGGGGGGCAAGCTATATGGGATAGATGCCTGGTTGGCGCATTCTCTTGCTGACCCTGACCCACCACACGTGACAGAACTCCCTCCAGCACTGTGTCCCAGTTGAACTCCTGGTGTTTCATGAAGCAAATACCAAACTCCCAGTGTGGCAGCAATAAACAAAAGGAAAATTCGAGGATGACCAAATGGCTTCACAGTCCACGGGGGGGAGACACTTAATTCCCAATGGCCACAGTTTGATTTCAAAGAGAGAATACAGCACTGCTGCCTCATGTTCATTGGAAAATAAGAAACCATATCTTCCAGGTCACATAGATGCAGACCCAGCTTTGGTGGTCTCACTACAAAGGAAGCTAAAGCTCCTGACAACAACATATATTTCATGTGCCCAAACTCAGAGGCTGTTTCTCAAAAAGTCTTTAATCCAGCAGAGCTCCATGTTTGTGGCCTGTTTACACTGTCCCTTACTTTTGGAAACTCCTCTACCACCTCCAAGGTTGTGAACTCCTGAGCATATTCCATTCCAGATATATGTTCAGAGATTTTCAAACTCTTCTCCTCTAATTGTGTCTCACTTTGGGTAATGGTTATGTCAATGCATTGTTCTGGATGAGTGTGAGAGGATTGTTTTGTAGCACATATTTGCCTTACCATTGGATTCATTTTCCATTTTTTTGGAAATACTGAATCCCTGACACTACCCCATACCCTAATAGACTCTGACTACTAATCTTAATATGATGGAGAGAAATAACCCAAACAGATTGGAAATTCAAGCAGTTCAGAGTAGGCACGATGTACAGTTGGACTTGCCTTTTGCATGATAAAGTGTAGCTGTTATAAATCTAGTCAATTTTTTGTTGAAATATGTCTCCATGTGTTTATAAGTTAACAAATATATGAATTCCTGTCTCCCTTTCTCTGTAGCCTATTCAGCATATGTAATTTTATATGCACATATAGATTTCTACGTGGTATCACATGTACATACTTTTGAGATGGCTGATTTGGCAGATATAAATTGTGAGCAGAGATCACTCCTAATAAATGCTGTTGGAACTGAAAATTCAAATTATGGGTGAATTTCCTAGTTGAACAACATTATACGTAAATCCAAGTTAAGTAAAATAAATATATTTGGATCTGTGGATGATATATATTTCAAGGTGAATTTCGATTGGCATATATATTGCTAATTTTTAATGTCTGTGTTATATATATATATATATATATATATATATATATATATATATATATATATATACACACACACACACAAACACACACACACACTCTCCAGATTTTTCAAATTATGAAATATATGTGTCTTATTATACATTCTATAAATTTATTCATGTTTATGTGTGTGGATTTATAATCAACATTTCACAAGATTTTTCTCAGAAATATTCATCCACCTGAAATACGTATTGTTTCCTAGTACTGACAACTAACATCAGTGAATGGTGCATTCAAATCCAAATATTTATACAATACTTCACCCAGTTTAACATCAATGCAAGTAGATTCTTATGGGATATGATGTGTGTTTTGACATTAATTTTTTTCAACACTGGTACTTTACTATTTCTTCAGTTTATGCACATCATAGGATATATATTTCATCCACAATTTCGCAAAATTATAGGCATTGATTTCACTTTCAATCACTTCCTGTTTCAGAACACATGCATTCCTCCAGGTTTCTTGACGGGTCTTTTCATGAGACTTCTTTCCAAACACATTATTTTTGATTCCCATAATCACTATTGAAGCAATACTCACAAACCCTTCATGATAATCCATAACACTAATGTTAACATTAGATGTACAACTGGTTGGAATGAATGAATGCATATCAATATAAGATTTCTTATATATTTTCAGATATCAATTCAATCCATTATTTAAAGTGGAATCAGTTATATTATTTATTCACAGTATCGTCTATTCATGCATTATCTCTATTTTCATAGACACAGGGTACACCTCATTGTACCCCCAATACTAATTTATACGTCTTCAAAATTTTGCTCCCAGAAATGGTGGAAGAAATACCCATGTCACCTGATCTACATATACAATTCATCACAATAATATTCAGGACACGAAAAGCAAATGTCACACTTATGATTGTACCAAACCTAAATGGAAAGTGAACATGGATTACTAAAAACATCCATGTCCAGGTTGCCTAATGCTCTCATTTGAAAATCCTATCGGTGACTCCATATTTGTTTCTTCCAAAGATTATATATTCAAACTCAACCCTGTTGAAAAAGTCTAATCCTGTCATTCACTTTATACTTTGCCTGATTTTGTAATGTCTCTATTGATATCTTCTTTCCTTCATATTTTGCACAGTACATCATTGTGACTGAATCTTCACATGTGGTGACACATACATTTACTCTCTAACTAAAACCCTATTGCTAAAGAACATTTGTTCCAAATCCTATATCCACTCTTCTTCCTAAACCTACCGACTATTTTCCTAATCCTAACTTCTATCACTTTTTGACTGGATGTTCTCTTCTACATTCAATCATCCAAGGTACAAGGTCGTATGCCATTGTATATCCATTTATCTGAGACATCTGTGCAGAACCTAATTCAACGCAACGCATCCTAATCAAGGGCCCAATGACATTCTGGGCTTCAAATCTTACATAGATTTCTCTTTTCTTAATTATGTTTTACTTATATATATTGTTGTAAATATTGCAGGTTCCCAATACCTTTATTCACCCTGCAGAATTATTCCTAAGCAAAATCGAATCTGTTATTAACTCTAACCATACACTGTTCCCTCAATCTTACATTACAGAATAGCAGGGACAGAGTTGGTGTTAAACAAAGGAATGTAGGGGATCTTACTCATGCTAAGAACTTTGAAGGTCCATGCAGAAATGATCCCTGGAGAAGATGTAGGCAGCTATGAAGGACCTGAGAGAGCAAATGTCATCTTCCATGGGAAGCAACCTGGTCAGGATGAAGGGTTGTGTCTGAATCAGCCTCTCTCTTCGTAATGTAGAGAAGATTGACCAAACCAGGCCTGTGTAAAGAGCTGTTCCCGGGTGCCCATGTTTGATATACCATTCTAACTTGAGAAAGTGTAACAGGAAGTAGGAGCAGCCTCCATCTCATGGAACCCTTGGAAGCAACTGTTAGGAAAAAGTGGTTGCCAAGGCAGTGACCTCATTTAGTTCAGGAAGGAAGTGACCTCACCTCACATCCTTGGTGATGGAACTCTCTGAACTTAGCATCCAGGAAGCCAGGCACCCAGAGCCAGTCTCAGTCCCAGTCCCAGTAGTCTCACTTGTTTGGATTTACCAAGGACAGAGTCAGTCTTTCTTGCTAACTACTGATGTGAAGATGGCCAAATGCCAGGAAAGCTCTTAAGAGGGCCCTTTCCTGAGAAAGCAGGTAGTGTCTCACCGCTCGCTTCTGACAACTTCACAGAGTTGGCCAAAGAGACCAGATCTGAGATAGACAGGCCATTTCCGGTGAACATAGTATGGCCCACTAGTCAGAGGACACTCTTGAGAGTCACAGACCTACTTGGGAGAAGGAGGTGCTTTTGTGGGTGTGGGTGTGGTTTTGTGGTTTTGTCTCAAGTTCTGAGAATAGGTAGGAAAGGCAGTTTCTTTGGATTGGCATTGACTGTTTCTAGTAAGTCGTTTGACAAGGCGAGTGCTTCTATAACTGTGTATCCCACTCTGTCCGTGATTGTAGACATTAGAAAAATGAATGCATCAATGGATACGTCCTGTCTAGTAGAAAGCTTCCCAGCATTCATCCTGCCCAATTTATGAATGGACTGATGTTTGCCTTATCAATGGGCAACACCTGCTATCTTCCTAAGTTCCTGTTTTCTTACTGACTTCTGGCCACTCTCCACAATAGGCTCATGTTTTTTTGTCAAAGATATGTACCACCTCCAAGCTCTGTGACATGGTCATGTACTGGACAGCTGAAGGGAATGGGAGCATCTCATAAAACTCAGATATAAGTGTGACCAGTAAAGTCTCAGTGGAAAAACCCTGCTTTGGGCCTTTTTCTTACCTATTGTTCTGTTGCCCTGAATGTGAGGAAGGTCTTTGCCTCAGGCCACACCTTTGTGAAGCCTGAAGAAAACAGTTTTCAAATGGAAATGAGTGAACATCACCTGTGGCTCCCTGCTTAATTGCTTTGGAAAGGGATGTGTCTGAATCAGCATTTTGGCCCTGTGTGAGGCTGTGGCTTAGATTCTCAGCACCCTATGGATCTAAAGACAGATCCCTTGTGTGAATCCAAAACAAAAATGGCCAAAAGAGAACTCATTGTGGATGAAGTCTAACCAACTAAACTAACGAACTCACAGTGAAAGTAAATAACATTTGAAGTGGAGGAGACCCCAGTAAACTTTGAAGTGGATACAGGGGCAATATATTCAGCCCTTAAGGCCACATTGGGCCCTCTATCAAATAAAAGGTCTCTAGTTCAATGGGCTTAGGGCAATAAATATTGGGCTTTGACAACTAAGAGGACCATGCACCTGAGGAAAGGAAAAATCCATCACTCTTTCTTAGTAATCCCAGAATGCCCAGCCCCATTGATGGGTAGAGATCTGCTCACCAAGCTCTGGGCCAAAATAGCTTTTAACCCTGAAGGCCCCCAAGTGGAATTTCTAAATCCTTCAGTAAATACTCCTATAGTCACGGCTCTAACAATGTCAGTAGAAAATGTACATCAACTCACTCACCTTGATTCAAAGAAACAGCAGGCATTCCTGAAGAATCAAGAACAGAGTTTTTGACTAACCGACTCACAGCAAAAGGAAATATCTGAATGGGAAACAAAAGCCTGTCGGGTCCATCAATGGGTTAATGCTTACCCTTTCAAGCTTCCTGTAAGAAAGCACCTTCAAGGCACCAGATCAGGACAATTTTTGGAAGTGGACTTTACTGAAATTAGGAAGCAAGTTATGGACTTAAATATCTCCTAGTCTTTGTAGATACATTTTCAGGATGGATTGAAGCCTTCCCAACAAAAAAAAGAAAAGAAAAAAAAACATTGCGCAAATGGTGGTCAAGATGATTCTGAAAGATATTTTTCCAAGATATGGCCTGCCTACAGTAATAGGGTCTCATAATGGACCGGTGTTCATGGGCAAGATAGATCATATGTTAACCATTACCCTGGTGATTAATTGGTAGTTACATTATGCTTATAGACCTCAGAGCTCACTACAGGTAGAAAAAATAAATAGAACCATTAAAGAGACCATAATTAAATTAAGCTTAGAGACCTGCACAAAATTTTGGACTATGCTCCTGCCTTATGCACTGTTTCATGCAAGAAATACTCCTTCTGTTTCTTTGTGTAACCGCTCCCCCTGTGAAATTCTCTGTGGTGCCCCTCCTCAAGTAAGGAACCTAACCCCAACTCTAAGACCTAATGATCCCTTACACACCCCCTTGCTTGACAGACTTAAAGCTCTTGAAAGAACTAAGTGATACCTGTTAAAACATCTGGCCATGGCCTACCAACCTGGGGATGAGGGGACTCCACATTGATATCAAGTAAGAGACTTCATCTACATAAGACGATATCAGGTGTCATCCCTGGAACCCCACTGGAAAGGATCATACCAGGTACTACTTATAACACCTACAGTGGTAAAGGTAGACATAATCACTTGCTGAATCCATGCCTCTCATCTCAAGCCTGCACCCTGTCCAGACTCTTGCTGGATACTAGAAATGACTGGTAACCCTTTCAAATTGCATATTCGGCGTATGGATAAGGCTATAGACTCTCCCCTTGGCTACCAGTAGTCCTAACCCTCATCAGCCCATTCAGCAGTGATGGCTGATAACAAATTCTCATTGACAAGAAGAATGGTCCATCGCGCATACAGCCCCCTTAGGGACCTGGTGGCCATCTCAAGACCCAGACATTTGTCAGCTAGCTATAGGTTTTTCCTTTTGGGATATCCCTGATAAAGCGGATCCCACTAAAATTCCACTAAATCCCTTCCGTATCATAGATAATGGAAACAAACATTATGGATGTAGAAACACGCCAGCCAAATGCATGTTGGCTAGCCTAGATTACTATGTCTGCCCAGCATACTATCAAAGCCACAAACAGCCTCGGCTGTGGGGGGGAAAGCTGACTTCTTCTGTAAGTCATGGGGATGTTAGCATACAGGGACTGCCTGGTGGAATCCAAACTCCTCATCAAATTCAGTACACAGCATTGGCCATATTACCAATTAGACAACGGAAACCCCCTTGCTGAGGTAGGGTGTACCCCTCCACCCAGACACTCCTCTCTTCTCCTGTCAGTGCCCGCAACGGGTTCCACCAGGTCCTCTTAGCAGCTAACCGAAAGCTCAAACCAGCTGAGGAGAACCCTCAGATCCCTATCCAAGATGTAATGAAAATGGCCTTTAAAGTTGCTTTGTCATCACTGAAAACAGGTGACTAAGAATTTAAAGTCTCTCACAGGCTTTTTGGGATACTCACTCCCATCGTCCCCTCTGCTCTACCTGTTCTTGTGCTTAAGTTTTTGTTGCTAGGAAAATCTCAAACCCCTTTTCCAATATTCTTTTACATCTCTCCTTCCTCATTCTCAGATCCGCGGAGCTGCTCTCAGCCTTGCCTTCCACGTCTTCCTCTCTGTACCAGGCCAACAGAAAAGTCTTAAATGACCTTCTCCAGAAGTCTTCACCATGGCTGACTTTAGGACTTTCAGCAAAAGAGTCCCTATAAAAGAGTTCACTGTAGATAAACTTCCTCTTTTCGTGTTGCCCTGGTCTACTTGGCAACTGGCTAAAAAATCAGCACTACTATGGTAGACACACCCTTACTAGTTTTTCACAAAATATGTGAACAAGGCCTCTGACCTTGAGTTGGACTTCACAGAGATGGCTACAATTCTAAGATAAAGAAGTTACCAACTAGGCTCCATGGTAACAGCTGTCAGGGAGAAAAAAAAAGCTCCCCCCCCTTTCAGGTGTCATTGAAAATTTAACTTGCCCAGAACAGAGGAAAAAATAACAGAAACAAAAACTGATTTTTGTGAACTTCTGCAGACTGTGAACTTCTGAGCCCCTTCCCTTACATGTTGGGTAGAAATTCTGAAACTACCTAAACTTGAGGTTCAGGGGATTAATTGATTACAACAGAAGCAATGTACACTAAATCCGTTTGCAACCAAATATTACTGTTTCTTTGTCTTTGGTGCTATCTTAGGTGCCTTGCCTTGTCCGTTCCTACAACAGAAAGATTCTATATACTTAAACATTGTTTATGTTTTCATGAAATGGTCAACAGATGTGATTAATTATGTAATGGTGCAGATGTTTCCCAGAGTGCTCAATGATGATGTGGGTCCATTTAAGGATCAATAGGAGGGCATACAACCCAGTTCCACCGGGAACCTGTATCTCTCACTTTAGCCATCCTATTAGGAAGAGGAGTTGCTGCAGGAGTAGGCAAAGGAACCACTGCCCTAGTCCATGGGATGCAACAAATGCTCCAATTAGAAGCAGCAATAGACCAAAACTTAAAGACAATAAAACCTCCATCACAGCTTTACAGGAATCTTTAACCTCTCTCTCTGAAGTTGTTTAAAGAACAGGTGAGGGTTAAAACATCCTCTTCATGAGAGAAGGGGGACTATGTGCTGCATTCAGGGAAGAATGTTGTTTTTATGCTGACCATTCTGGAGTTGTAAAAGAATCTATGAGTAAATTAAGAAAACGCCTTGAAGAGTGTCAACGAGAGACAGAGGCCAAAAAAGTGTGGTTTGAGTCTTGGTTCACACAGTCCCTCTTGTTAACTATGCTTTCATCAGCCCTGGCCAGTCCATTAATAATCCTTATATTATTGTGAACTGTGGGACCCTGTTGGCTCAACGATGTAGTTTCCTTTCTCTAAGCTCAAATTGGACAAGTTAAACTTATGGTAATCAGACAACAATATACCCCACTAGCAGAAGAATAAGTGGGGAATGAAAGGTTAATAAAATAGGTACTTTTCACTTCCTGTTTTTCTGTATGCTTAACAAAACACTGTTGAAATCTTGAGAACTGTCCCCAACTGCCAAACTGCAGAATGTACTCAGTCACCCAGTTCAAAAGCAAACCACCCACTCGTACTGACCCATCAATAAACTTCCATCGCTGCCTTTTCCAAGGAAAGTACATAAGCTCTGCTTAAGCTCTTCTCAGGGCTCTCTGCTCTATTGAAGTGAGCTCTGCGCCCCAGCATGCTGGACCCACAATAAAACCTTTGTTGTTGTATGAGGCAGTCTCTTGGTGGTCTCTTCCTCCTATGCTGACCTGATCATTACAATATTTCACCGCTATATTCTTATAAATATTGCAGGTTACCAATACCATTATTCATCCAGCAGAATGATTCCTAACAAAAATCGAACAAGTTATTAATCCTAACCATATAATCTTCCCTCAATCTAACTTTACAGAAGAGCAGGCACAGTCTTGGTCTTACAATACAGGAATGTAGGGGATCTTTCACCTGCTGAGAACCTCAAAGGTCCATGCAGATATGATCCCTGGAGAATATGTAGGCAGCTATGAAGGACCTGAGAGAGCAAAAGTCATCTTCCATGGCAAACAACCTGGTCAGGATGAAGGGATGTGTCTGAATCAGCCTCTCTCTTCTTAATGTAGAGAAGATGGAACAAACCAGGCCTGTGTGGAGAGTTGTTCCCGTGTGCCTAAGGTTGATATACCATTCTAACTTGTGAAACTGTAACAGGTAGTAGGCGCAGCCTGCATCTCATGGGACCCTTGGAAGCAACTGTTAGGACAAAGTGGTTGCGAAGGCAGTGACCTCATTCATTTTCTGAAGGAAGTGACCTCACCTCACTTCCTTGTTGATGGAACTCTTGAACTTGGGATCCAGGAAGGCAGGCACCAAGAGCCAGTCCCAGTCTCAGTCCCAGTGTTCTCACTTGTTTGTATTTACCAAAGACAGAATCAGTCTTTCTTGGTACCTACTGATGTGAGGATGCAAAATGCCAAGAGAGTTCTTAAGAGGGGCCTTTCCTGGGAAACAACGTAGTTGCTCACTGCTGGCTCCTGACAACTTCACAGAGTTGGCTAAAGAGAACAGATATGAGACAGGGCATGCCATTTTGATGGAACATACGATGGCCCACAAGTCAGAGGACACTCCAGATAGTCTCAGAATTACTAGGGGTAAGGAGGTGCCTTTGTGGGTGTGGGTGTAGTTTTGTGATTTTCCCTTGTTCTGAGAATAGGTAGGAAAGGCAGTTTGTTTGGATTTAGTGAACCTTTTCTAGTAAGTCCTTTGACAAGGCGAGTGTTTCTATGTCTGTATATCCCACTGTGTCCATGGTTGTAGACATTAGAACAGAGAATTCATCAATGTATGTGTCCTGTCTAGTAGAAAGCTTCCCACCATTCATCCTGCCCAAATTATGAATGGACTGCGACTTCCCTTATTGATGGGCTACACCTGCCATCTTCCTAAGTTCCTCTTTTCTTCCTGAATTCTGGCCACTCTCCAGAATAGGCTCATGGTTTTGTGTCCAAGTTATGTACCACCTTCAAGCTCTGTGAAATGACCATGTACTGGATAGCTGAAGGAAATGGCAAGCATCTCAGAAACCTCAGAATTCACTTGGACCAGGAAAGTCTCATTGGAGAAACCCTGATTTGTGCCTTCTGCTTACCTATTGTTCTGTTGCCCTGAATGTCAGGAAGTTCTTTGCCTCAAGCCACCCCTTTTTTAAGCCTGAAAAAAAGAGTTTTCAAATGGAATTGAATGGGTATCACCTGTGGCTCTTTGCTTAATTGCTTTGAAAAGGATGTGTCTTATTCAGATTCTTGGCCCTGCGTGAGGCTTTGGCTTAGAGTCTCAGCACCTGATGGATCTAAAGAATGATTCCATGTGTACATCCAAAACGAAATTGGCCATAAGAGCAGTCCTTGTGGATGAAGTCTCTCGCATTCCTCTGTAAGTTTCCTGACCTCCATCAAGTGAGAATAGGGATCTTTTGGGTCAAATGAGTTCCTCAATGTCCTGCAGAGGCTAGCCCATTGGTGCTTGGGTTTTCTCATGTCTCCAAGTCACATAAAGAATCTAAAACCCATAGTCAGTAGGCCTCAAATTGGAGAAGTGGAGCAGTATTAATGGCAGGCCTATTTGATCACTCCTGGTTCACAGAAAGGGTGTCCAGGCCACCCTGAATTTAGGCAAATGAGGGGCAAGGGAGATTATTTTGGACACTGTCTTTGGCTGAGCACCTCATGGAAACATCCTGCCAGAAGTTATGATGAGTGTCAAAGTGGAAGAAGATGAGGGTCATGTGGGAGTGTTTTGATTTTAATAGTGGTCATTTGTGTGTCGATTGGAAGAGATGACTGGGTCCACCTGGGCTTGAACTCTAGTGTGATTCCCCTTAGAGACTGAGTTCTGGAACTGACCTCAGGAAAGTATTGCCATGAATTTTGTTCGGATTTTAGGAGGCCAAGCATGAGATTCACACTTGGAAACTGAGATCTAGGCCCAGGGTGACTTTTCACAGAGCACTGGGAATTTCAGCCAGGATATCACATGATTTTATTCTGAAGGACTTGGCAGCCATAGTTGAGAGTCAAAACACACATGTACCTCACATCGTAGACCTCAATGCACCTTGCTTCATGTGACCTTTTGGCTACTCTTTGGGAAAACTTCCCCCTGAGAGATCTCCAGAGCTTTCAGTGAAATGAGCATCCTCAACATTTAATTGTTCCTGAATGCACTGAAACCCACATTGCCTCCAACTTCATCCTTGAAAAATGGCTTGATAAATACCATGAAATTTTTTAAAATTTTCATGAAGAGGTGGCACTGGAGAACCTTTGAATATCCTGTTGCTGATTATGAGTATACCAGTCACTGCCTTGATTGACAGGGTTTCAAGAAAATGGTGTAGAACCGAGAAGCCAGTATGTTGGAGCCTGGTGAGTAGTGGGCCTATAGACGTGGTGGGCAGGTGTATGATGGAACATCTGTGGTGGGGCCATGTACATCAGCCATTGTCTTCCAAATGGCTTTTGGCTGACAAGGTGCAGCCAGCAGACCCTTATATGTAATGGCATCTTGTTATATGGAGAGGTTTCAGGGCAATGTTCAGAATCAGGTTGCTATGGTCAAAGGGCAAGCTATGAGGGATAGAACCTTGGTTGGTGCATTCTCCTGCAGACCCTGACCCACCACACGTGACAGAACTCCCTCCAGCACTGTGTTTCAGTTGACTTCCTTTTATTTCGAGAAGCAAATACCAAACTACCTGTGCAGCAGGAAGAAACCCCATAAAATGTGGAGAATGACCAAATAGCTTCAGAATTCCAACGGGGATACACATAGCCTCCAGTGGCCCCAGTTTACCTACAAAGATTGAATTCAACACTGCTACCTCATGTTTATTGGAAAATATTAAACCATGTCCTCCAGGTCACATAGATGCTGACCCAGCTTTGATGGTCTCATTACAAAGGAAGCTAAAGCTCCTGACAACAACATATATTTCAAGTGCCCAAACTCAGAGGCAGTTTCTCAAGAAGTATTTAGGCCAGCAAAGCTCCATGTTTGTGGAGTGTTTACCCTGTCCCTTACTTTTGGAAAGTACTCTACCACCTCCAAGGTTTTAAACTTTTGAGCATATTCTATTCCAGATATTTATTCCTAGATTTTCTAACTCTTCACCTCTAAAGATATTTTACTTGGGGTGAGGGTAATTTCAAGGCATTGTTCTGAATGAGAGTGGAAAAATTTTTGTGTAGCACATATTTGCACACACATTGGGTTCATTTTCCAATTTTCCATTTGAAATACTAAATCCCTGACACTAACCAATACCCTACTAGACTCTGACTACTAATCCTCATATGATCGAGAAAAACAATTCAAACAGAATACAATTACAAGCATTTCAGAGGAGGCATGGTGTATAGTTGCACTTGCATTTTGCATTATATACGGTATCAGTTATTAATATAGTCAACTTTGTGTTGAAATAGTTCTCCATGTGTTTTTTTTTCAATTATTTTATTTCAGTTTATTTTATTTTATTTTTTAGTTGGTTTTTCAAACCTTACAAAGCTCTTGACATATCATATTTTATACATTAGATTCAAGTGGGTTATGAACTTCCATTTTTACCCCAAATACGGATTGTAGAATCACATCAGTTACACATCCACATTTTGCATAATGCCCTATTAGTAACTTTTGTATTCTGCTACCTTTCCTATAATCTACTATCCCCCGTCCCATCCCCTCCCATATTCTCTCTCTGCCCCATCTACTGTAATTGATTTCTCTCCTTGTTTATTTTCCCATTCCCCTCACAATCACTTAGATGTAATTTTGTGTAACAATGAGGGTCTCCCTCGATTACCATGCATTTTCCCTTTTATCTCCCTTCCCCCCAACTCTAGTCTCTGTTTAATGTTAATATTTTCTTCATGCTCTTCCTCCCTGCTCTGTTCTCAGTTGCTCTCATTATATCAAATAAGGCATTTGGTATTTGTTTTTCAGTGATTGGATAGCTTCACAAAGAATAATCTGCTCTAGTGCCATCCATTTCCCTGCAAATTCCATGATTTTGTCATTTTGTAGTGCTGAGTAATACTCCATGGTGTAAAAATGCCACATTTTTTTTTATCCATTCATCTATTGTAGAGCATCTGTGTTGGTTCCTCAGTCCAGCAATTGTGAATTCTGCTGCAATGAACATCGATGTCGCAGTATCCCTGTAATATGCTCTTTTAAGTTCTTCAGGGAATAGTCTGAGAAGGGCAAGAGCTGGATTAAATGGTGGTTCCATTCCCAGCTCTCCCAGGATTCTCCATACTGCTTTCCAAATTGGGTGCACCAGTTTGCAGTCCCACCAGCAATGCACAAGAGTAACCTTTTCCCCACATCCTCACCAGAACTTGTTGTTGTTTGGCTTCATAATGGCTGCCAATCTTACTGGAGTGAGATGGTATCTTAGGGTAGTTTTGATTTGCATTTCTCTGACTGCTAAAGGTGGTGAGCATTTTTTCATGTACTTATTGATTGATTGTATGTCCTCCTCTGAGAAGTGTCAGTTTAGGTCCTTGGCCCATTTGTTGATTGGGTTATTTGTTATCTTATTGTCTAATTTTTTGAGTTCTTTGTATACTCTGGATATTAGGTCTCTATCTGAAGTGTGAGGAGTAAAAATTTGTTCCCATGATGTAGGCTCCCTATTTACCTCTCTTATTGTTTCTCTTGCTAAGAAAAAAAAAAATTCAGTTTAAGTAAGTCCCATTTGTTGATTCTTGTTATTAACACTTGTGCTATGGGTGTCCTATTAAGGAATTTGGAACCCGACCCAACAATATGTAAATCGGAGCCAGTTTTTTTTCTAACAGATGCAGAGTCTCTGATATGATATCTAGCTCCTTGATCCACTTTGAGTAAAATCTTGTGCATGGCGAAGGGAGGGGATTCAGTTTCATTTTGTTGCAGATGGATTTCCAGTTTACCCAACACCATTTGTTGAAGATGCTATCCATCCTCCATTGCATGCTTTTAGCTTCTTTATCAAATATAACATAGTTGTAGCTTTGTGGATTAGTCTCTTGTGTCCTGTATTCTGTACCATTGGTCTACTCGCCTCTTTTGGTACCAGTACCATGCTGTTTTTGTTACTTTTGCTCTGTAATATAGTTTGAAATCTGTTATCACTATACAGCCTGATTAACACGTCCTGCTTAGAATTGCTTTTGTATTTTGGGGTCTTTTATTTTTCCATATGAATTTCATGATTGCTTTATCTATTTCTACAAGAAATGCCATTGGGATTTTGATTGGCATTGCATTAAAACTATAGAGAACTTATGGTAATATCACCATTTTGATGATGATAGTTCTGCCTATCCATGAACAGAGTATATTTTTCCATCTTCTAAGATCTTCTTCTATTTCTCTCTTTAGGGTTCTGTACTTTTCATTGTATAAGTCTTTCACCTCTTTTGTTAGGTTGATTCCCAAGTATTTTTTTTTTTGAAGATATTGTGAATGGAGTGGTTGTCCTCATTTCCCTTTCAGAGGATTTGTCGCTGATATATAATTCGTTACTGGTCACACTGATATCTGAGTTTTGTGAGATGTTTTGAATGGACTGGTTTTCAGAAGGGTTATTTTCATTTCAGAAGATTTGTCGCTGATATACAGAAATGTCTTTGATTTATGCGTGTTGATTTTATATCCTGCTACTTTGCTGAATTCATTTATTAGTTCTACTAATTTTTTGTAGACCCTTTTGGGTTTTCTATGTATAGAATCATGTCACCAGCAAATAGTTATATTTTAAGTTCTTCTTTTCCTGTTTTTATGCTTTTGATTTCTTTCGTCTGTCTAAATTGCTCTGGCCAGTGTTTCGAGAACTATATTAAATAGAAGTGGTGATAGAGTGCATCCCTGTCTTTTTCCAGATTTTAGAGGGGAAGCATTGAATTTTTCTCGATTCAGAAAATTAGCCTGAGGCTTAACATAGATAGCTTTTACAATGTTGAGGTAAGTTTCTGTTATCCCTAATTTTTCTAATGTTTTGAACATAAAGGGATGCTGTACTTTGTCGAATGCTTTTTCTGTGTCTATTGAGATGATCATATGGGTCTTATCTTTAAGTCTATTGATGTGGTGAATAACATTTATTGATTTCCATATATTGAAACATCCTTGCATCCGAGGGATGAAGCCTACTTGATCATAATGCACAATTTTTTTGATGTGCCTTTGTATTCGATTCGCCAGAATTTTATTGAGGATTTTTGCATCTAGGTTTATCAGAGATATTGGTCTGAAGTTTTCTTTCATTGAGGTGTCTTTGTCTGGTTTCGGAATAAGGGTGATGTTGGCCTTATAGAATGAATTCGGAAGAGCTCCCTCTTTTTCTATTTCCTGAAATAACTTGAAAAGTATTGGTATTAATTCTTCTTTAAAGGTTTTGTAAAACTCCGCTGTATACTCATCCGGTCCTGGGCTTTTCTTGGTTGGTAGTCTTTTGATTGCTTCTTCTATTTCATCCATTAATATTGGTCTGTTTAAATTGTGTGTATCCGCCTGACTCAGTCTGGGCAAATCATATGTCTTAAGAAATTTATCGATGTCTTCACTATTTTCTATTTTATTGGAATATAGGTTTTAAAAATAATTTCTAATTGTCTTCTGTATTTCGGTAGCATCTGTTGTGATATTGGCTTTTTCATCCCGTATGTTAGTAATCTGTGTTCCGTCTCTTTTTCTCTTCGTTAGCATGACCAAGGGTCTGTTGATCTTATTTATTTTTTCGAAGAGCCAAATTTTAGTTTTGTTAATTTTTTCTTTTTTTTAATTTTTTTTATTGGTTGTTCAAAACCTTACAAAGCTCTTGCTTGACATATCATATTTTATACATTAGCATACATTAGCTTCAAGTGAGTTATGAACTCCCTTTTTAACCCCAAGTACAGATTGCATAATCACATGGGTTATACATCCACATTTTTACATAATGCCCTATTAGTTACTGTTGTATTCTGCTCCCTTTCCTATCCTCTACTATCCTCCCTCCCGTACCCTCCCATCTTCTCTCTCTACCCCATCTACTGTAATTCATTTCTCAGCTTGTTTATTTTTCCATTCCCCTCACAACCTCTTATATGTAATTTAGTATAACAATAAGGGTCTCCCTCCGTTTCCATGCAATTCCCTTTTTCTCTCCCTTTTCCTCCCACCTCATGTCTCTGTTTAATGTTAATCTTTTCTTCCTGCCCTTCCTCCCTGCTCTATTCTTAGTTGCTCTCATTATATCAAAGAAGACATTTGGTATTTTTTTTTTTAGGGATTGGCTAGCCTCACTAAGCATAATCTGCTCAAGTGCCGTCCATTTCCCTGGAAATTCCATGATTTTGTCATTTTTTAGTGCTGCGTAATACTCCATGGTGTATAGATGCCACATTTTTGTAATCCATTCATCCATTGAAGGGCATCTGGGTTGGTTCCACAGTCTAGCTATTGTGAATTGCGCTGCTATGAACATCGATGTGGCAGTATCCCTGTAATATGCTCTTTTAATGTCTTAAGGGAATAGTCCGAGAAGAGCAATAGCTGGATCAAATGGTGGTTCCATTCCCAGCTTTCCCAGGATTCTCCATACTGCTTTCCAAATTGGCCGCACCAATTTGCAGTCCCACCAGCAATGTACAAGTGTATCTTTTCCCCCACATCTTTGCCAGCACTTGTTGTTGTTTGACTTCATTATGGCTGCCAATCTTACTGGAGTGAGATGGTATCTTAGGGTGGTTTTTATTTGCATTTCTCTGACTGCTAGAGATGATGAGCATTTTTTCATGTACTTGTTGATTGATTGTATGTCCTCCTCTGAGAAGTTTCTGTTCATGTCCTTGGCCCATTTGTTGATTGGGTTATTTGTTATCTTATTGTCTAATTTTTGATTTCTTTGTATATTCTGGATATTAGGGCTCTATCTGAAGCGTGAGGAGTAAAGATTAGTTCCCATGATGTAGGCTCCCTATTTACCTCTCTTATTGTTTCTCTTGCTGTGAAAAAACTTTTTAGTTTAAGTAAGTCCCATTTGTTGATTCTTGTTATTAACTCTTGTGCTATGGGTTTCTTATTGAGGAATTTGGAGCCCGACCCCACTATATGTAGATCGTAGCCAACTTTTTTTCTATCAGACGCAGAGTCTCTGATTTTATATTAAGGTCCTTGATCCATTTTGAGTTAACTTTTGTGCATGGTGAGAGGAGGGGGTTCAGTTTCATTTTCTTGCATACCGATTTCCCGTTTTCCCAACACTGTTTGTTGAAGATGCTATCCTTCCTCCATTGCATGCTTTTAGCCACTTTATCAAATATAAGATAGTTGTAACTTTGTGGATTGGTCTCTGTGTCTTCTATTCTGTACCATTGGTACACCCCCCGGTTTTGGTACCAGTACCATGCTGTCTTTGTTACTATTGCTCTGTAATATAGTTTGAAATCCGGTATTGCTATACCACCTGATTCACACTTCCTGCTTTGAATTCCTTTTGCTATTCTGGGTCTTTTATTTTTCCATATGAATTTTATAATTGCCTTATCTATTTCTACAAGCAATGCCTTTTGGATTTTAATTGGCATTGCATTAAACCTATATAGAACTTTTGGTAATATTGCCATTTTGATGATGTTAGTTCTGCCTATCCATGAACAGGGTATATTTTTCCATCTTCTAAGATATTCTTCTATTTCTCCCTTTAGGGTTCTGTAGTTTTCATTGTGTAAATATTTCACCTCTTTTGTTAGGTTGATTCCTAAGTATTTTATTTTTTTTGACGATATTGTGAATGGAGTGTTTTTCCTCATTTCCATTTTAGAAGTTTTGTCGCTGATACACAGGAATGCCATTGATTTATGCTTGTTGATTTTATATCCTGCCACTTTGCTGAATTAATTTATTAGTTCTAGTAGTTTTTTTGTAGACCCTTTTGGGTCTTCTAGGTATAAAATCATGTCATCCGCAAATAGTGAAATTTAAGTTCTTCTTTTCCAATTTTTATGCCTTTTATTTCTTTCGTCTGTCTAATTGCTCTGGCCAGTGTTTCAAGAACTATAGTTAATAGAAGTGGTGAGAGAGGACATCCCTGTCTTGTTCCAGATTTTAGAGGGAATGCCTTCAATTTTTCTCCATTCAGAATGATGCTAGCCTGAGGCTTAGCATAGCTAGCTTTTACAATGTCAAGGTAATTTTCTGTTGTCCCTAGTTTTTCTAATGTTTTGAACATAAAAAAATGCTGTACTTTGTTGAATGCTTTTTCTGTGGCTATTGAGATGATCATATGGTTCTTATCTTTAAGTCTATTGATGTGGTGAATAACATTTATTGATGTCCATATATTGAACCATCCTTGCATCCCAGGGATGAATACTACTTGATCATGGTGCACAATTTTTTTGATGTGCCTTTGTATCCGATTCCCTAGAAATTAATTGAGGATTTTTTCATCTAGTTTCATCAGGGATATTTGTCTGTAGTTTTCTTTCTTTGAGGTTTCTTGTATGGTTTCGGAATCAACGTGATGTTGGCCTCATAGAATGAATTTGAAAGAGCTCCCTCTTTTTCTATTTCCTGAAATAACTTGAAAAGTATTGGTATTAATTCTTCTTTAAAGGTTTTGTAAAAGTCCGCTGTATACCCATCCGGTCCTGGGCTTTTCTTGGTTGGTAGTCTTTTGATTGCTTCTTTAATTTCATCCACTGATATTGGTCTGTTCGAATTCTGTGTATCCACCTGACTCAATCTGGGCAAATCATATGTATTAAGAAATTTATTGATGTCTTCACTATCTTCTATTTCATTGGAATATAGGTTTTTAAAAATAATTTCTAATTGTCTTCTGTATTTCTGTAGCATCTGTTGTGATATTGCCTTTTTCATTCCGTATGTGAGTAATCTGAGTTCTCTCTCTTCTTCTCTTTGTTACCATGGCTAAGGGTCTGTCAATCTTGTTTATTATTTCGAAGGACCAACTTTTAGTTTTGTTAATTTTTTAAATAGTTTCTTTTGTTTCAATTTCGTTGATATCCACTCTGATTTTAAGTATTTCTTGCCTTCTGCTGCATTTGCTGTTGTTTTGTTCTTCCTTTTCTAGGGCTTTGAGATAAAGTTTGAGCTCATTAATTTGTTGGTTTTTCTTTTTTTTTTGAGGAATGACCTCCAGGCGATGAATTTCCCTTTTAAAACTGCTTTCCTTGTGCCCATAGATTCCGATAAATTGTGTCTGTATTTTCATTTATCTCTAAGAATTTTTTTATTTCCTCCTTGATGTCAGAAGAACTTTATGTCTGTAACCCCTTAATCATTCAGTAACATATTGTTCATTTTCCATGTGAAATAGGATTTTTCCTTACTTCTTTTATCATTGATTTCCAGTTTCATTCCATTATGATCAGATAAAATGCATGGTATACTCTCCACCCCTTTATCTTTACTGAGGGTTGCCCTATGGCAAAATATATGGTCTATTTTTGAGAAGGATCCATGTGCTGCTAAGAAAAAAGTATATCCACTTGATAATGGTTGATATATTCTTTATATGTCAGTTAAGTCGAGGTTATTGATTGTGATATTGAGATCTATAATTTCTTTATTCAAAATTTGTTTGGAGGATCTGTCCAATGGTGAGAGAGGTGTGTTGAAGTCACCCATGATTATTGTGTTGTCGTCTATTTGATTCTTGAACTTGAGGAGAATTTGTTTTATGAATATTGCAGCACCATTATTTGGTTCATAAATATTGATAATTGTTATATGTTGTTGGTGAATGGTTCCTTTTAACAGTATATAATGTCCTTCCTTATCCCTTTGGATTAACTTAGTCTTGAAATCGATTTTATTCAATATGAGGATGGCCACCCCTGCTTGTTTGCGAGGACTGTGTGGTATATTTTTTCCCAACCTTTCACCTTCAGCCTGTGTATGTCTTTTCCCGTCAGATGTGTCTCCTGGAGGCAGCATATTGTTGGATTTGTTTTTTGAATTCAAGTTAGCAGCCTATATTGCTTTATTGGAGAGTTTAAGCCATTAACATTTAGAGTTTCTACTGATGTATGGTTTGTACTGCCAGCCATGTTTGATTATTTATCTTTTTTTAAATTTAGATTGTTTCTCTATAATTAGATTCCCCCCCCCCCCGCTGTCGTTACCGAGGCACATCCCACTGATGATTTTGGATGTTGTATTTTATTTCTTCCTTGTGTAGTGTTTTGCTCAAGAGGCTTTGCAATGCTGGTTTTCTGGCTGCAAATTCTTTTAGCTTTTATTTATCATGAAAGATTTTTATTTTGTTGTGTACCTGAAGCTTAATTTTGCTGGATACAGAATTCTTGGTTGGCATCCATTGTCTTTCAGTGTTAGAAATACATTGTTCCAGGATCTTCTCACTTTCATCGTCTGTGATGAAATATCTCATGTTAACCTTATTGGTTTACCCCTGAATGTAATTTGCCTTCTTTTTCTTGTAGCTTTTAATATTTTCTCTTTGTTCTGTTTATTGGATATCTTCATAACAATGTGTCTTGGCGTTGGTCTACTGTGATTTTGTGTGCTCGGTGTCCTCTATGCATCTACAATTTGTATATCCGTTTCCCTTTTTATTTCTGGAAAGTTATCTGTAATTATTTCATTCAGCAGGTTACTCATTCCCTTGGTTTGAATCTCTGTACCTTCCTCTATCCCGATGACTCGTATGTTTTTTTTTTTTTTTTTTATGTTATCCCATATCTCTTGGATGTTTTTCTCGTGAATTTTTATCAGTCTTTCTGAGTTGGCTAGACTCTTTTCAAGATGATATATTATGTCTTTATTATCTGACGTTCTGGCTTCTACTTGCTCCACTCTTTTAATGATACTCTCAGTTGAGTTTTTAATTTGGTTTATCGTTTCCTTCATTTCTAGAATGATTGTTTGATTTTTTTAATAATCTCTATCTCCTGATAAAGATGCTTATCTTCTTTTTTATCTGTTGATGTAAATCATTTTCAATGTGTTCTTTCACTGTTTGGATTTGCTGTCTCGTATCATTTTTAAGGTTCCAATCCATCTGTCTAAGGTATTCCCAGAGTTCTTTCTATGACCATTTTTCTGAAGACTCTAGGTTCTTCTGAATATTTAGGCTGTCCTTCATTGTTTGTACTCCTTGTCTTTCTTGCTTGTTTATGCTTCTCTTGTTACTTCTTGTTTTGTTTGACTGCGGAGTTACTGTTTACTCTTATAAATTTATTTCATGCTTGGAAGGAAAGATATTAGAAGGAAAAGAAAGAAGTCACTAAAGAGAATGAGAGTAGGCAGGTAGAATTCAAGGAAGAGAGAATAAGAAAATTGAAAAGAAATGAAAAGACAAAAGAATAAAATAGAAAATAAAAAAGAAATATTTTCTTAAAAAATAATAATGATAAAAAATTAAAATTAAAATTTAAAAATAATAATAACCCTAGTACTGAAAGTAACATCAGTGAATGGTGCATACATGTCTTAATATTTATACAGTTACTGACCCAGTTTAACATCAATGCATGTAGATTCCTATGGGACATTATTTTTATTTTGATGTTCATTTTTATTCAACACTGGTACATTACTATTTCTTCAGTTTATGCACACATTAGGATATATATTTCATCCACAAGTTCGCAGATTTACAAGGAATTTGTTTCACTTTCAATCACTTCCTGCTTCAGGACACATGTATTCTTCCTTGTCTCCTGACTGGTCTTTTCATGAGACTTCCTTCCAAACACATTATTTTCGATTTCCATAATCAATTTTGAAGCAAAACTCACATCCCCTTCATGATAAATTATATCTCTGATATTACCATTAGATGTATAACTGGTTAAAATGAATGATTGTATACCAATATAAGATTTCTTATATACTTTCAGATATCAATTCATTCCATTATTTAAAGTAAAAAGTGTTATATTTTTATTCACTGTATGTTCTATTCATTCATTATCTCTATATTCATAGACACAGTGTACACCTCTTTGTACCCCCAATACTAATTTATACGTATTCAAAATATTGCTCCCAGAAAGAGTGGAAGGAATACTCATGTCACCTGATCTGCATATACATTTAATCACAGAAATATTCTGGACAAAAAATGCAAAGTTCACACTTACGATTGTACCAAAGCCTAAATGGAAAGTAAACATGGATTACTAAAAACATCCAGGTCCAGGTTGCCTAATCCTCTAAAATGTCAATCCTATTGGTGACAACATATTTGTTTCTTCTTAAGATTATATATTCAAACTCAACCCTATTGAAAATGTCTAATTCTATCTCTCACTTTATACATTGCCTGATTTCATAATGTCTCTATTGCTATCAGCTTTCCTACATATATTCCCCAGTTCATCATTGTGACTGACTCTTCACATGTGCTGATATATACATTCACACTCTAATTGATAACTTATTGCTGAAGAACTTTTGTTCCAAATCCAATACTCACTCTTCTTCCTAAACCTACTGACTATCTTCCTAATCCTACTGACTATCCCTTTTTGACTGGATATTCCCTTCTACATTCAATCATCCAAGGTATAATGTCTTATGTAATTGTGTCTCGATTTATCTGAGAAACCTGTGCAGAACGTAATTCAACATTAACTATACCAAGCAAGGGCCCAATGATATTCCGGGCTTCAAATATTACTTAGATTTCTTTTTTCATACATATATTTCACCTCTATATTCTTATAAATTTTCCAAGTTCCCAATTACATTAATGATCCAGCAGAATGATTCCTAACCCAAATGGAACTTGTTATTAACCCTAACCATACACTGTTCCTTCAATCAAAGTTTACAGAAGAGCAGGGACAGTGTTGGTCTTCTAATACAGGAAGATCTTCCATCTGCTGAGAACCTCAAAGCTCCATGCAGAAATGATCCCTGGAGAAGATGTAGACAGCTATGAAAGACCTGAAAGAGCAAAAGTCAGCTTCCATGGGAAACAACCTGGTCAGGATGAAGGGTTGTGTCAGAGTCAACTTATCTCTTCTTAATGTAGAGAATATGGACCAAACCAGGCCTGTGTTGGTAGCTGTTCCTGGGTGCCTATGGTTGTTATACCATTCTAACATGTGAAAGTGTCACAGGAAGTAGGGGCAACCTCCATCTCAAGGGACCGATGGAAGCAACTGATAGGGCAAAGTGGTTGCAAAGGCAGTGATCTCATTCATTCCTGAAGAAAGTAACCTCACCTCACTTCTTTGGTGATGGAACTCTCTGAACTTGCGATCCAGGAAGCCAGGCACCCAGAGCCAGTCCCAGTCCCAGTCCCAGTGGTCTCACTTTTTTGGATTTACCAAGGACAGAGTCAGTCTTTCTTGGTACCTACTAATGTGAGGAGGCCAATTGTCAGGAAAGCTCGGAAGAGGGGCTTTTTCTGAGAAATCAGGTAGTGGCTCACTCCTGGCTCTTGACAAGTTCACAGATTTGGCCAAGGAGACCAGATGTGAGACAGGACAGGACATTTCGGGGATCATAGTATGGCCCACCATTCAGAGGATACTCCGGATAGTCACAGACCTATTTGGGGGGAGGAGGTGCGATTGTGGGTGTGGGTGTGGGTTTGTGGTTTTGTCTCATGTTCTGAGATTAGGTAGGAAAGGCGGTTTGTTTGGTTTGGAGCGAACTAATTCTAGTAAGTCGTTTGACAAGGGCAGTGTTTCTTTTTCTGTGTATCACACTGTGTCCGTGGTTGTAGACATTAGAAAAGAGAATGCATCAGTGGATGTGTCCTGTCTAGTAGAAAGCTTCCCAGCATTCATCCAGCCCAATTTATGAATGGACTGTGGCTTGCCATATCGATGGGCAATGCCTGCTACCTTCCTAACTTGATGTTTTCTTCATGAATTCTGGCCACTCTCCAGAATAGGCTCATGATTTTGTTTCCAAGTTATGTACCACCTCCAATCTCTGTGACATGCCCATGTACTAGATAGCTGAAGGGAATGGCAAGCATGTCAGAAAACTCAGATATCAGTGTGACCAGTAAAGTCTCAGTGGAGAAACCCTGCTTTGGGCCATTTGCTTACATATTGTTTTGTTGGTCTGAGAGTCAGGAACGACTTAGTCTCAGGCCACTCCTTTGTGAAGCCTGAAGAAAAGAGTTCTCAAATGGAAATGAATAGGCTTCATCTGTGACTCTTTTCTTAATTAATTAGGAAAGAGATGTTTCTGAATCAGCCTCTTTGCCAAGTGTGATTCTTTGGCTTAGATTCTCAGCACCTGATGGATCTAAAGAAAGATCCCATGTGTGCATCCAATCCAAAATGGCAAAAAAGCTGTCATTGTGGATGAAGTCTCTTTCCTTCCTCTGTAAGATTCCTGAATTCCATCAAGTGAGATAGAGATCATTTGGGTCAAATTAGTTCTTAAAAGCCATTAAGAGGCTATCCCATAGGTGCTTGGTTTTACTCATCTCTCCAATTCACATAAGGAATCTGTACCCGACACTCAGTAGGCCTCAAATTGGAGAAGTGGAGCAGTATTATGGGCAGGCCTATTTGATCACTCCTGGTACACAGAAAGGGTGTACAGGCCACCATGAATGTAGGGAAATGAGGGGCAACGGAGCTAATTTTGGACACTGTCTTGGGCTGTGCTAATGCTCTCAAATGTCAATCCTATTGGTGACTACATATTTGTTTCTTCCTAAGATTATATACTCAAACTCAACCCTGTTGAAAATGTCTAATTCTATCACTGACTTTACAAGTAGCCTAATTTCATAAAGTCTCTAAGGATATCTGCTTTCCTACATGACTGACCCTTCACTTGTGTTGACATTTACATTGACTCTCTAATCGAAACCTATTGCTAAAGAACTTTTGTTCCAAATCCTATACTCTCTCTTCTTCCTAAACCTACTGACTATCTTTCTATTCCTTCTGCCTATCACTTTTTGAATGGATGTTCTCTTCTACATTCAGTCATGCGAGTAAAGGTCGGGCAAGTGTTAAAGGAGGAGACAACCAAGAGACTATCTCATGCAACAGCAAAGGTTTTATTGGGGGTCAAGCATGCTGGGGCTCAGAGCTCACTTGAGTAGAGCAGAGAGCCCTGAGAACAGCTTAAGAAGAGCTTATATACTTTTCTTGGAGAGGGCAGGGAGGGAAATTTATTGATGGGTCAGGGCAAGTGGGCTGTTTGCATTCAAACAGGTGAGGGAGTACATTCTGCAGTTTGGCAGTTGGGGACAGCACATTCTGGGAACAAGTTTAGCAAACAGTTTGCAAGATTTCAACAGTGTTTTTTTTAAGCATACAGAAAAACAGGAAGTGACAAGTACATATTTTACCAACCTTTCATTCCCCACTTCTTCTTCTGGCTACTTTTAATCATAAAAGTGACTGTTGGGGGGGTGTCACATTCTACGTCTGCTAGTGGGGTATTACCATAAGTTTAACTTGTCCAATTTGAGCTTGGAGAAAAGAAATTACATGGTTGAAGAAACAGGGTTTTATTGTTAGCAATAATATGGGGATTTTTATTGGACCGGCCCGGGTTGATAAAAACGTAGTTAAAGAGGGGGACTGTGTAATCCAAGACTCAAACCACCCTTTTGGGGCCTCTCTCTCTCGTTGACGCTCTTCAAGGCATCTTTTTAATTTACTCATAGATTTTTTTACAACTCCAGTATTGTCGACATAAAAACAACATTCTTCCCTCAATGCAGCACAAAGGCCCTCTTCTCTCATGAAGAGGAGGTCCAACCCTCGACTGTTCTGTAAAACAACTTCAGAGAGAGAGGTTAAATATTCCTGCAAAGCTGTGATGGAGGTTTCTAAAATCTTTAAGTTTTGATCTATTGCTGCTTCTAATTGTGTCATTAGTTGTGTCCCATGGACCAGGGCAGTGGTTCTGTGCCCAACCCAGCAGCAAATCCTATTTGTAATAGAATGGCTAAGGTGAGGAATATATGATCCCAGTGGAACCGGGTTATATGCCCCCCTCTATAATCTTCAAATGAACCTGCATCATGATAGAGCACTCTGGGAAACCACTGCACCATTACACAATTAATCACATTTGTTGACCATTTCATGAAAACATAAACAATGTTTAAGTATATAGAATTATACTGTTGTAGGGACGGACAAGGCAAGGCACCTAATATAGCACCAAAGACACAGAAACTGTCTTATTTGGTTGCAACCAGATTCAGAGGGCATTGCTTCTGTTGTAATCAATTAATTTCCTGAAACCCAAGTTTAGGTAGTTTCAGAATTTTGTACCCAACATTTAAGGGAAGGGGCTCAGAAGTTCACAGTCTGCAGAAGGTCACAAGAAGCAGTTTTTGTTTCTGTTTTTTTCTCAGTTCTGGGCATGCCAACTTTTAAAGGACACCTGGGTGGGGGAGAGCTTTTGCTTCCCTTTCTTTTTTTTCCCCTGCCAGCTGTTTCTATGCAGCCCAGTTTGTAACTTCTTTATATTAAAAATGTAGCCATCTCCGTGAAGCTCCAGCTCAAGGCCAGAGGTTTTTTTTCATATATTTTGTGAAAAACTACTAAGGGTGTGTCTAGATCAGGAGTGCTGAATTTATTAGCCAGTTGCCAAATAGACCAGGGCAACAGGAAAAGAGAAAGTTTATCTACAGTGAACTTTTTTATAGGGACTCTTTTGCTGAAAGTCCTAATGTCAGCCATCATGAAGACTTCTGGAGAAGGTCAGTTAAGACTTTTCTGTGGGCCTGGTACAGAGGGGGAAGTCTGGGAAGGCAGGGCTGAGAGCAGCTCCATGGATCTGAGAATGAGGATGGAGACATGTTAAAGAATATTGGGAAAGGGGTTTGACATTTTCTAGCAACAAAAACTTGAGCAGTAGAAGAAGTAGAGCAGAGGGGAAGACAGGAATGAGTATCCCAAAAAGCCTGTGAGGGACTTTAAATTCTTAGTAACCTGTTTACAGTGATGACAAAGAAACTTTTAAGGCCATTTTTATTACATATAGGATAGGGGTCTGAGAGCTCTCCTCAGCTGGTTTGAGCTTTGGGTTAGCTGGTAAGAGGACCTGGTGGGACCCGTTGTGGACACTGACAGGAGAAGAGAGGAGTGAGTGAGTGGAGTGGTACCTCAGTACTTCTTACCTCAGCAAGGGGGCAATGGTCTGAGAACCAGCAGAGGTTTGGGTTTTTGATCTACTAATTGGAGGGGATGAATCAAATTCCTGAGGTGGGTGTGACAGCAGAGAGTCTGGAGCGGAAGCCTGAGGGTGAGCATGTATTTGAGAAGCATAGTTCAGGATGTGAGCAAAGGAGGGAAAAGGCCTCCACATATGGAAAACTTCTTTCACTCTTTTGAGCACTTGCAGAAGTTAAAAATGTCACGCAGAATTTGAGGATCTAGTGACCCCTCTGTGGGCCATCGGTTTTGGTTATCTAATTGGTAATATGGCCAATGCTGTGTACAGAATTTGATGAGGAGTTTGGGTTCCATCTGGCAGTCCCCGTATGCTCACATCCCCATGACTTACAGAAGAAGTTGACTCTCCCCCCAAACAGCCGTGACTGTTTGTGGCTTTGATAATCTGCCTCACAAACATAGTAGTCTAGGCTAGCCAACCTGCATCTGGCTCACGTGTCCCTACATCCATAATGTTTGTTCCATTATCTATTGTACGGAAGGGATTTAATGAAATTTTAGTGGGATTCTCTATATCAGGGATATCCCAATAGGAAAAACCTATAGCCAGCTGACAAATGTCTGCGTGGAGGGGTGGCCACCACGTCCGTAAGGGGGATGTATGCGAGATAGACCATACTTCTCGTTCAGTTGGATTTGTGATCAGCCATCACTGCTTAACGGGCTGATGAGGGTTAGGACTACTTGTGGTCAAGGGGAGAGTCTATAGCCTTATCCACACGGCGAATACACAATTTGAAAGTGTTACCAGTTTTTTCCAGTTTTCAGCCACAGTCTGGACATGGCGCAGGCTTGAGATGAGAGGCATCGATTCAGGATGTGATTCCGTCTACCTTAATTGCTGTAGGTGTTATAAGTAGCACCTAGTATGCTCCTTTCCAGTGTGGTTCCAGAGATGACACCTGTTTTCGTCTTATGTAGGTGAAGTCTCTTACTTGATATTGATGGGGAGTCCACTTTTCCCCAGGTTGTTAGGCAGTGGCCATCTGTTTTCACAGGTATCCCTGAGTTCTTTCAAGAGCTTTAAGTCTGTCAAGCAAGGGGGTGTGGAAGGGATCGTTAGGTCTTAGAGTTGGGGTAGGACCCTTACTGGAGGAGGGGCAACATAGAGAATTTCATAGGGGGTGAGGTTACACAATGAAACAGAGGGAGTATTTCTTGCATGAAACAGTGCATAAGGCAGGAGCATAGTCCAAACTTTTATGCCGGTCTCTAAGCTTAATTTCGTTATGGTCTCTTTAATGGTTCTAATCATTCTTTCTACCTGTCCTGAACTCGGGGGTCTATAATCACAATGTAACTTCCAATTAATCCCCAGGATCCTGGCTCACCCCTGACTTACCTGGGCCACGAACACCAGTCCATGATCAGACCCTACTACTTTAGGCAGGCCTTTTCATGGAAAAATGTCTTCCAGGATCTTCTTGACAACCATTTGCACTGTTTCTCTTTTTTTTTTTCTTTTTTCTTTCATTTTTTTTCATGGGGAAGTCTTCAATGCATCCTGAAAATGTATCTACAAAGACTAGGAGATATTTAAGTCCATAACTTGCTGGCTTAATTTCAGTAAAGTCCACCTCCCAGAATTGTCCTGGTCTGGTTCCTCGTAGGTGCTTTCCTGCAGGAAGCTTGGAAGGGTAAACATTAACCAATTGATTGACCCGACAGGCTTTTGTTACCCATTCAGTTATTTCGTTTCATTGTGAGTTGCTTAGTGAAAAACTCTGTTCTTGATCCTTCAGGAATGAATGCAGTTTCTTTGAACCAAGGTGAGTGAGTTGATGTACATTTTCTACTGACATAGTTAGAGCCATGATTATAGGAGTTTTTACTGAAGGATTTAGAAATTCCACTTGGGGGCCTTCAGGGTTAAAAGTTATTTTGTCCCAGAGTTTGGTGAGCAGATCTCTGCCCATCAATGGGGCCAGGCATTCTGGGATTACTAGGAAGGAGTGAAGGATTTTTCCGTTCCCCTGGTCCATGGGCCTCTTAGTTTTCAAATTCCGATGTTTACTGCCTTTAGCCCCTTGAATTAGAGACCTTTTATTTGATAGAGGGCCCAATGGGGCCTTAAGGGCTGAGTATATTGCCCCTGTATCTACTTCAAAGTTTACTGGGGTCTCCTTCACTTCAAAAGTTACCCTGAGGCCGGGGAGAGGATCTGAGCCCCGACTTTCTTAGTCATCCTCCAGATTGAAAATGTCTGGCTGGCATGACTGTCTCTTTCTAGGGCACTCTTTGGCCCAGTGTCCTTTTTCGTTATAGTAGACCCCTTTATCTGAGGTCAGGGGTGGCCTCTAGTGTGGGCCTAGTTATCCCTACCTGTCTCCATGTTTCTTAATTTCTGGCCTATTTGTTGTTATGACCAGGACCTTAGTCAATGCCTTAGTCTGTCTTTTGTTTTTTTTATCCTACCTTTGCTACCTTCTCTTCCTCAGTTTCTCCCTTATGGTATACCTTCTTGGCTTCTCTGACTAAATCTCTCAAAGTCATATCTTGTAATCCATCTAAGCGTTGTAACTTTCTTTTAATATCCAGGGCAGCTTGCCCAATGAAGGCCATCATGACAGATGCATTTTGATCCTCTGACTGAGGATCGAAAGTAGTATATCTCCTATATGCCTCCCTTATTCTCTCTAGAAACATAGAGAGAGTTTCATCAGGCTTTTGAATATTCTCTCTTACCTTGGCCAAATTTGTTGGTCGCTTAGCGGCCACTAAGATACCCACTATTAGAGCCTGGCGATAAGTGGACAGATGCTCTCTACCTTCAAAGGTGTTGGGGTCCCAGTTGGGTTGTTTCAAGGGAAAGCTGGCTTTGAATTTGTTGGGAAGTTGTGTCAGTCACACATCTGGTCCAAGGATATTTTTTCTAGCATCCAGGAGGATTCTCTTTTGTTCCTTTCTCATGAAGGGAGTCCCTAGGTGTTGTTGGCAGTCATCCCAAGTAGGCTGGTGTGAAAACATCAATGACTCAACCAGACCTGGGAGCCGGGTTGGGTCCTTGGTAAAAGGTGGATTGTAATTTTTCCACTTATACAGGTCTGAAGAGGAGAAAGGCTAATACTGGTAGGCTTGTATTTTTCCCCATGGCTGTCGTCAATCATTGGCCCATAGGGATGGAGGGGGAGCAACACGGGAGTTCCAGGGTTTTCAATCATTTGACTACAGTGAGTTCCTTTAGCCGGGCCAGTTTCCTCCAGGGGAGGATGGGATGTGAGTGCCACAGGGGAGTTTTCTGGAGGGCGCTGGCCTGGCTTAGCTTTCTCCAATGGCGGAGAGGCTGAGTCAGCAGCAGGGGAATCACTTCGAGTGTTTGGGGACTCAGGGACGAGGGGAGAGGATAAGGAGGGGGGTGAGAGTCCAGTAGAGTCAAATCTTGTGACTCAGGAAGAACAGAGGGTGGAGGAGAAGGAGAAGCAGAGGGTTTGAGAGATCGTGGGGGAAGGAGTAGGAGCGGGAGCAGGGGCAAGGAAAGGCTATACCCATGAAAGAGGAGATTTGCAGAGGTCCTGCCAAGTTAAGTGATATGGCTGTTGATCCGGATGGCTATGTGGCCCTCTCTGAAAGACAATATCTCTGACTTTTTAAATTAGTGGGAAGTAGAAAGATCCTTCTAGGGGCCATCCGAATCCAAAGCTGGGCCATTCTGAGGCACAGAGAGTCTGCCAGGTTCTGCGTTTTACTGAAAAAGAAAGATTCTGAACCCTTAAGAGGACTTTGATCCAGTGATCAAGGGTCAGGGAGAGAGGAATTGAAGTGATCTGTCCCATAATGAAAGATACACAAACAGTAAAAGCAACGACACACGACACAGACAAGAAAAGACAATAAAGACATGCAATGGACGTCCAACACTGAGACCAGGACTGAGTAGCCGTCAAAATCCGATGGGCTGGCAATACTGAATCTGAAACAAAATATCACTGAGTCGAGGAGACTATTGTTTTTCAATTTTCTGAGTCCTCTGTGGCGTCCCCCAGGGACGTGGCCTGTGGCTCTGGTGACACGTTTGTCAGTCACCATCGGAGAGAACTCATGCTCTTCATCGACAGTCATTTTACAAAGCCCTAACTTGAAACCTGAAACCAGAAAGAGGCGCCCTACTTACCCCGAGAGGAGCCCGTTGGGGTCTCTCATCCGCCACTGCCAGATCTTGGTGGAACCTAAATATGTAAAGAGAGGGTGAGCGTTGGTGGAAGAGACCACCAAGACACTGTCTCATGAAAAGCAAAGGGTTTATTGGGGATCCAGCATGCTGGGGCTCAGAGCTCATTTGAATAGAGCAGAGAACCCTGAGAACAGCTTGAGCAGAGCTTATATACTTTCCTTGAAAAGGGCAGGGAGGGAAGTTTATTGATGGGTCCAGGAGAGTGAGCGGTTTGCGTGCAAATGGGTGAGGGAGTACATTCTGTAGTTTGGCAGTTGGGGACAGCACATTCTGGAAACAAGATTAGCAAACAGTTCTCAAGATTTCAAAAGTGTTTTATTAAGCATACAGAATAACAGGAAGTGACAAGTACCTATTTTATTAACATTTCACTACCGACTATACTTTGCCAGATTTCTTAATGTCTCTATTGATATCTGCTTTCCTACATATTTTTCCCAGTTCATCATTGTGACTGACTCTTCACATGTGCTGATATTTATATTCACTCCATACCCGAAACCCTATAGCTAAAGAAATTTTGGTCCAAATCCTATACTCAGTCTCCTTAATAAACCACCAACTATCTTCCTAATCCTACTGACTATCCCTTTTTGACTGGAAGTTCTCTTTGAAAATCATTCATCCAAGGTACAAGGTCCTATGCAATTGTATATCAATTTATCTGAGACATCTGTGAAGAAAATAAATCAAAGCTAAGTATCGCAATCAAGGGCCCAATTCCCTTCTGGGCTTCAAATCTTACCTATATTTGTGTTTTCATACTTATATTTCACCTATATATTCTTGTAAATATCGCAGTTTTGCAATAACATTATTCATCCAGCAGAGTGATTCCTAATCCAAATCAAACCTGTTATTAACCCTAACCATACACTGTTCCCTCAATCTAACTTTACAGAAGAGCAGGGATAGAGTTGGTCTTACAATACAGGAATGTAAGGGATCTTCCAACAGCTGAGGAACTCAAAGGTACATGCAAAAATGATCCCTGGAGAAGCTGTAGGCAGCTATGAAGGAACTGAGAGAGCAAAAGTCATCTTCCATTGCAAACAACCTGGTCAGCATGAAGGGATGTGCCTGAATCAGCCTCTCTCTTCTTTATGTAGAGAAGAAGGACCAAACCAGGCCTGTGTGGAGAGCTGTTCCTGGTTACCAATGGTTTATATACCATTCTAACTTGTGAAAGTGTCACAGGAAGAAGGGGCAGCCTCCATTTCATGGGACCCTTGGAAGCAACTGTTAAGACAACGTGGTTGCCAAGGAAGAATTCTCATTCAGTTCCTGAACGAAGTGACCTCACCTCACATCCTTGGTGATGGAACTCTTTGAAATTGGGATCCAGGAAGCCAGGCACTCAAATCCAGTCCCAGTCCCAGTCCCAGTGGTCTCACTTCTTTGGATTTACCAAGGACAGAATCAGTCTTTTTTGGTACCTACTGATGTGAGGATGGCCAAATGCCAGAAAAGCTTAGAAGAGTGGCCTTTCCTGAGAAAGCAGGTAGTGGCTCACTCCTGGCTCCTGAAAACTTCACAGAGTTGGCCAAGGAAACCAGATCTGATACAGGACTGGCCATTTCAGAGGAACATTGTATGGCCCACCAGTCAGAGGACACACCCGATAGTCAGAGACTTACTTTGGGGATGGAGGTGCCTTTGTGGGTGTGGGTGTGTATTTGTGGATTTGTCTCATGTTCTGAGAATAGGTAGGAAAGGCGGTTTGTTTGGTTTGGAGTGAACTGTTTCTAATAAGTGATTTGACGAGGCGAGTGTTTCTATATCTGTGTATCCCACTGTGTCCGTGGTTGTAGACATTAAAAAAAAGAATGCATCAAAGGATGTGTCCAGTCTAGTAGAAAGTTTCCCAGCATTCATCCTGCCCAATTTATGAATGCACAGCGGCTTGCATTATCTATGGGCTGCCGCAGACTAGCTGGGCACAAAATCACGAGCCACTCACAGCCTTGTAGATTCAAACAGCAATTCTTTATTCCCAAACTCACACTGGCAACCTAGAAACACGTTCTGGGGGAATTCACGTTCTGGGCTCAAATCATGTTCTGAATCCCAAAACCTCTGTGAATCCCACAAGAACTCAAGAGGAAGTCAAGGAGCAGGCATCCCTGAGGCAGCAGGATAAGCCCTATTCCCAGCAGGGTACACCTTAAACCTGGAACCGCCCTAAACCCAAGGAGCAGCATTCTCCCTAATCCCAGCAGGATACACCCTAAACCTGAATCCGCCCTGGTCCTTGAGCAAGGTCACCTTACACGCAATGACACTGCAAATGACCTGGGTCATGCCATGCGTCATTCTTACTTAGCAATGGCCCTCAGCATCCTCCCCCTTCTGATTAATTAAACAACAAGCAATGTGGCTTAAGGACCGTGCCTGGTTGGTTGTCCAATTCAACATATGGATCTTACCCATCATGGGAAAAACTGACCTCTAGGCATCAGCCTCCTGTCTTAGGTTGATACCACTGCAATTGGATCATACCCTTCACTGACTACCAATCCAGCATACAGCCATACTTGTGGATAGGCCTATGCACCAGTGTGGGGGGGTGAGGTTCTTGGTGTGGAACAGAGATGCCAGTAATTTCGAGCCAGCTGAGTAGTGCGTCTAGAGCTGTTGTGGGCAGGTGTGTGACAAAACATCTGTGGTGGGGCCATGTGGATATGCCATTGGCTTTCACATAGCTTGTGATTGACATGGTGCAGCCAGCAGACCCTTCTATGTAGAGGAATTTTGTTATATAGAGAGGTTTAAGGGGAATGTTCAGAATCAGGTTGCTATTGAAAAGGGGGCAATGGGGCAAGCTATGAGGGATAGAAGCCTGGATGGTGCATTTTCCTGCAGAACCTGACCCACCACAATTGACAGAACTCCCTCCAGCACTGTGTCCCAGTTGAACTCCTTGTATGTTGTGAAGCAAATACCAAACTCCAAGTGCAGCAGCAAGAAACACCACGAAAAGTGGAGGATGACCAAATGGCTTCACAGTCCACACGGGAAGACACTTAGCCCACAGTGGCCACAGTTTAGCTACAAAGAGATAATTCAGCACTGCTGCCTCATGTTCATTGGAAAATAAGAAACCATGTCCTCCATGTCACATAGATGCAGATCCAGCTTTGATGGTCTCACTACAAAGAAAGCTCAAACTTCTGACAACAACATATATTTCAAGTGCCCAACCTCAGAGGCAATTTCTCAAAAAGTTTTTAGTCCAGAAGAGATCCGTGTTTGTGGAGTGTTTACCCTGTCATTTGCTTTTGGAAACTCCTCAACCATTTCCAAGTTTGTGAACTCCTGAGCATTTTCCATTCCAGATATGTATTCACAAATTTTCTAACTCTTTTACTCTAATTGTGTCTTAACCCAAACAGAATAGAAATACAAGCGGTTCAAAGGAGTCATGGTGTATATTTGAACTTGCCTTTTGCATGATAAACTTTAGGTGTTACACATTTAGTCAATTTTTAATTAAATAGTTCTCCACGTGTTTTCAAAATTAAAAAACGTGTATTTCTGTCTCCCTTTCTCTGAAGCTTATTCAACACATGTATTTTTATATGCACATATAGAATGCTACCTGGTATCACACGTACATTTTTGTGAGGTGGTTTACTTGGCAAATAGAAATTGAGAGAAGAGATCACTCATCCTGAACTCTGTTGGAACTGAATATTTAATCTATGCGTGAGATTCCTAGTAGAGCAAAATTATACATAAATCCATGTTCTGTAAAATATATATTTTTGGATCTGTGGATGATATATATTTCATGATGAATTTCCATTGGCATATATATTGCTACATTTTAATGTCTGTGTGGGTGTTGTGTGTGTGTGTGTGTGTGTGTGTGTGTGCGCACGCACATAGGCTCCAGATTTTTCAAAATATGAAAAATATGTGTCTTATATACAGTCCCAAACTTCATTTATGTTCATGTATGTGGATTTATAATCAAAATTTCACAAGATTATTCTCAGAATTATTCATCCACCTGAAATACTTATTTGTTTCCTAGTACTGAGAAATAACATCAGTGAATGGTGCTTTCAAATCCTAATATTTCTACAGTAACTGACCCAGTTTAACATCAATGCAATTAGATTCCTATCGGACATGATGTGTATTTTGAGGCTCATTTTTATTCGACACTGGTACATTACTATTTCTTCAGTTTATCCACATCATAGGATATATACATCATCCACCAGTTCACAAATTTATAGGCGTTTGTTTCACTTTCAATCAAATCCTGCTTCAGAACACATGTATTCCTCCAGGTTTCTTGACTGGTCTTTTCATGAAACTTCTTTCCAAACACATTTTTTTCGATTTCCATAATCACTGTTGAAGCAAAACTCACACACCCTTCATGATGAACGATAAACATAATAATAACATTAGATGTATAAGTGGTTGAAATGAATGACAGTATATCAAAACATGATTTCTTATATATTTTCAAATAACAATTTAATTGATTATTTAAAGTGGAACCAGTTATATAATTTATTCCCAATATGGTCTATTCATGCATTATCTCCATATTCATTGACACAAGGTACAGCTCTTTGTACCCCCAATAATAATTCATAAGTCTTCAAAATATTGCTCCCAGAAATGATGAAAGAAATACTCATGTCACCTGATCTACATATACATTTTATCACAGTAATATTCTGGACACAAAATGCAATGGTCACACTTATGATTCTACTGAAGCCTAAATGGAAAGTAAACATGGATTACTAAAAATATCCATGTCCAGGTTGCCTAATGCTCTCAAAAGTCAATCCTATTTGTGACTATATATTTGTTTCTTCTTAAGATTATATATTCAACCTCAACCCTGTTGAAAATGTCTAATTCTACCATTCACTTTATAGTTTGCCTGATTTCCCAATATCTCTATGGATATCTGCTTTCCTACATATTTTCCACAGTTTATCATTGTGACTGCCCTTTCACAAGTGCTGACATTGACATTCACTCTCTAATGGAGACCCTATTGCTAAAGAACTTCCGGTCTAAATCCTGTACTCACTCTTCTTCTGAAACCTACAGACTGTCCTCCTAATCCAAATGACTATCCCTTTTTGACTGGATGTTCTCTTAGACATTCAATCATCCAATGTACACTGACCTATGCCATTGTATATCGATTTATCTGAGAAATCTGTGCAGAACAAAATTCAAAGCTAAGTATCCCAATCAAGGGCCCAATGCCTTTCTGGGCTTCAAATATTACCTAGATTTCTGTTTTCATACTTATGTTTCACCTATATATTTATATAAATATCATAGGTGCCCAATACCATTATTCATTCCACAGAATGATTCCTTACCCAAATCAAACATGTTATTAACCCTAACCATACACAGTTCCCTCAATCTAACTTAACAGAAGAGCTGGAACAGAGTTAGTCTTACAATACAGGAATGTAGAGGTTCTTTCACCTACTGAGAACCTCAAAGGTCCATGCAGAAATTTTCCCTGGAAACATGTAGACAAGTATGAAGGACCTGAGAGAGCAAAAGTCATCTTCCATGGCAAACAACCTGGTCAGGATGATGAGTTGTGTCTGAATCAGCCCCTCTCTTCTTACTGTAGAGATGATGGACAAATCCAGGCCTGTGTGGAGAACTGTTTCCGGGTGCCTATGGTTGATATACCATTCTAACTTGTGAAAATGTCACAGGAATTGGGGCAGCCTCCATCTCATGGGACACTTGGAAGCAACTGTTAGAACAAAGTGGTTCCCAAGGCAGTGACCTCATTAAGTTCCTGGAAGAAGTGACCTCACCTCACTTTCTTGGTGATGGAACTCTCTGAACGTTGGATCCAGGAATCCAGGCACCCAGAGCCAGTCCCAGTCCCAGTCCCAGTGGTCTCACTTGTTTGGATTTACCAAGGACAGAGTCAGTCTTTCTTGGTACCTACTGAAGTGAGGATGGCCAAATGCCAGGAAAGCTCCGAAGAGGATTGTTTCCTGAGAAATCAGGTAGTGTTAACCACTTGCTCCTGACTAGTTCAAAGAGTTGGCAAAGACACCAGATCTGAGACAGGACAGGCCATTTCGGGAGAACATAGTATGGCTGACCAGTCAGAGAAAACTCCGGATAATCAAAGACCTACTTGGAGGAAGGAGGTGCTTTGTGGTTGTGGGTGTGAGTTTGTGGTTTTGTCTCATGTTCAGAGAATAAGTAGGAAATGTGGTTTGTTTGATTTGGAGAGGACTGTATCTAGTAAGTCATTTCACAATGCAATATTTCTATGTGTGTGTATCCCACTGTGTCCGTGGTTGGAGTCATTAAAAAAGAGAATGCATCAATGGATGTGTCCTGTCTAGTAGAAAACTTCTCAGCATTCATCCTGCCCAATTTATGAATGGACTGCGGCTTGCCTTATGGATGGGCAACACCTACTAACTTACTAAGTTTCTGTTTTCTTCCTGAATTTTGGCCACTCTCCAGAATAGGCGCATGGTTTTGTGTCCAAGATATGCACCACCTCCAAGCTCTGTGACATCGCCATGTACTGGATAGCTGACGGCAATGGCTAGCATCTCAGAAAACTCAGATATCAGTGTGACCAGGAATGTCTCAGTGGAGAAACCCTGCTTTTGGCCTTTTGATTACCTAATGTTCTGTTGCCCTGAAAGTCAGGAAGGTCATTGACTCAGGCGACCTTTTTGTGAAGCCTGAAGAAAACAGTTTTCAAATGGAAATAAATGGACATCACCTGTGGCTCTTTGCTTAATTGTTTTGGAAAGGGATGTGTCTGAATCAGCCTCTTGGCCCTGTGTGAGCCAGTGGCTTAGATTCTCAGCACCTGATGCATATAAAGAAAGATCCCATGTGTGCATCCAAAACCAAAATGGCCAAAATAGCAGTCATTGTGGATGAACTCTCTCGCCTTCTTCTATAAGGTTCCTGACCTCCATCAAGTGAGAATAGAGATCCTTTGGGTAAAATGTGTTTTTCAAAGCCCTGCAGAGGCTAGCCCATAGGTGCTTGGGTTTTCTCATGACTCAAATTCACACAAAGAATCTATTCCTGATAGTCAGTAAGCCTCAAATTGGAGAAGCAGAGCAGTATTATGGGCAGGCATATTTGATCACTCCTGGTTCACAGGAAGGGTGTCCAGGCCACCCTGACGTTAGGCACATGAGGGGCAAGGGAGCTTATTTTGGACACTGTCTTGGGCTGCGCCCCTCATGGAAACCTCCAGCCAGAGGTTATGATGAGTGTCTCTATGGAAAAAGATGACCGCCACGTGGGAGTTTTTTGGTTTTAATTGTGGTCATGAGTGTGGTGATTATAAGAGATGACTGGGTCAACCTGGGCTTGAACTCTGGTGTGATTCCTCTTAGAGACTGAGTTCTGGAACTTACCTCAGAGATGCATTGCAATGAATTGTGTTGGGATTTTAGGAGGTCACGCATGAGAGTCGCCCTTGTAAAATGAGATCTATGCCCAGGGTGGCTTTCCACAGATCACTGGGATTCTCAGCCTGGATAACACATAATTTTATGCTGAAACACTTGGCAGCCATAGTTGAGAATCAAAACATACATGGACTTAACATTGTAGACTCAATGGGCCTGATTTCATGTGATCTTTTGGCCACTGTTTTGGAAGCCTTGCCTGTGAGAATTCTCCAGAGCTTTCATTGAAATGAGCTTCCTCAGAATTTAATGGTTCCTGAATAAATTGAAACCCACAGTGCCTCCAACTTCATCCTGAAAAGTGGCTAGATAATTACCGTGAAATTTTTGAAATTCCCATCACCAGGTGGCACTGGAGAACCTTTGGATCTCCTGTTGCTAATCATGAGTATATCAGACATTGCCTTGATTGTCTCGGTTTCATGAAAATGGCGTAGAACAGAGATGCTCGTAAGTTGGAGCCTGATGAAAATTGGGCCTAGAGCAGTGGTAGGAAGGTGTGTGGTATAAAATCTGTGGTGGGGCCATATGGATCTGCCATTGGCTTCCAAAATTCTTGTGACTGACATGGTGCATCCGGCATAACCTTATATGTAAATGTATCTTTTTATATGGAGAGGTTTCAGGGAAATATTCAGAATCAGGTTGCTATGGTCAAGGGGGCAAGCTATGTGGGATAGAAGCCTGGTTGGTGCATTATCTTGCCGACCCTTACACACCACACGTGACAGAACTCCCTCTAGCTCTGTGTCCCAGTTGAACTCCTTGTATTTCATGAAGCAAACACCAAACTCCCAGTGCAGCAGCAAAAAATACCACGAAAAGTGGAGGATGACCAAATGGCTACACAGTGCACACGGGGAGACATTTAGCCCTCAGTGGCCAGAAGATCTCCATGTTTGTGGAGGGTTTACCTTGTCCCTTACTTTTGGAAACTCTTCTACCAACTCCAAGTTTGTGAACTCCTGAGCATATTCCATTCCAGATTTGTATTCACAGAATTTCTAACTCTTCTCCTCAAATTGTGTCTTACTTGGGGCGAAGGTAATGTCATGGCATTGTTCTGGATGAGAGTGGGAAGATTTTGTGTAGCACATATTTGCATACACATAGGATTAATTTTCTAATTTTCCATTCGGAATACTGAATCCATGACACTAACCCATACCCTACTAGACTCTGACTACTAATTCTAATATGATGGAGAAAACTGACCCAAACAGAATAGAAATACAAGCAGTTCAGAGGAGGCATGGTTTATACTTGGAGTTGCATTTTGCATTATGTACAGTAGGAGTTATAAATCAAGTCAATTTTTTGTTGAATTAATTCTCCATGTGCTTTTAAAGTTAACAAATAAGTGAATTCCAGTCTCCCTTTCTCTGTAGCCTATTCAGCACATGTATTTTTATATGCATATATAGAATCCTACCTGGTATCACATGTACATTCTTGTGAGGTGGTTGACTTGGCAGACACAAATTGTGAGAAGAGATCACTTCTCCTAAACCATGTTGCAACTGAAAATTCAACCAATAGGTGATCTTCCTAGTAGAAAAACAGTATACATTAATCCATATTAAGTAAAATGAATATTTTTGGATTTCTGGATGATATATATTTCATGAAGTATTTCGATTGGCATATATATTGCTACGATTTAATGTCTGTGAGTGTGTTCTTATATGTGTGTGTGTGTGTGTATTTTTTTCAAAATAAGAAATATATGTGTCTTATTTACACTCCCTAAATTCATTCATGTTCATATATGCAAATATATAATCAACTTTTCACAATATTAGTCTCAGAAATAGTCATCCACCTCAAATACCTATTTGTTTCCTCGTACTGAAAACTATCTTCAGTGAATGGTGCAAAGAAATCATAATATTTCTATAGTAATTGACCTAATTTAACATTAATGCAAGTAGACACCTATGAGACATGATATGTGTTTTGACTCTCATTTTCATTCAAAACTGGTACATAAATATTTCTTCAGTTTATGCACATCATAGGATATATATTTCATTCACAAGTTCATAAATTAATAGGCATTTGTTCACTTTCAATCATTTCCTGCATCAGAACACATGTATTTCTCCAGGTTTTTTGACTTGGCTTTTCATGAGACTTCTTTCCAAACGCATTATTTTCGATATCCATAATCACGTTTGAAGCAAAACTCATACACTCTTATGATAAACCATAACCCTAATATTACTATTAGATATGTAACTTTTTGGAATGAATGATCGTAAATCAATATAACATTTTGTGTATATTTTAAGATATCAATTCAATCCATTATTTAAAGTTCGAAACAGTTATATTATTTATTCACAGTATGGTCTATTCAGACATTATCTCTATATACATAGACACAGGGTACACCTATTTGTACTCCCAAACTACTTTATATCGTTTCAAAATATTGATCCCAGCAATGGTGGAAGAAATACTCATGTCCCCTGATCTACATATACATTTTATCACAGTAATATTCTGGACACAAAAAGCAAAGTTCACTCTTATGATTGTACCAATGCCTTAAAGGAAAGTGAGCATGGATTACTTAAAACATCCATGTACAGGTTGCCTAATGTGCTCAAATGTCAATCCTATTGGTGACTACAAAATTCTTTCTTTCTAAGATTATATACTCAACCTCAAGCCTGTTGAAAATGTCTAATCCTATCACTCACTTTATACATTGTTTGATTTCCTATACTCTCTATTGATATCTGCTTTCCTACATATTTTCCCCAGTTCATAATTGTGACTGACCCTTCACATGAGCTGACATTTATATTCACTCTCTATGCGAAACCCTATTGCTAAAAACTTTTGGTCCAAATCATATACTCACTCTTCTTTCTATACCTACCGAATATCTTCTTTATCCTACCGACAATCCCTTATTGAATGGATGTTCTCTTCGACATTCAATCATCCAAAGTACAATGTCCTATGCCATTCAATATATATTTATCTGAGACATCTGTGCAGAATGTATTTCAAAGCTAAGTATCCCAATCAAGGGCCCAATGCCCTTCTGGGCTTCAAATCTTACCGAGATTTCTGTTTTCATTCTTATATTTCACCTGTATATTCTTGTAAATATCGCAGGTTCCCAATACCATTTTTTATTCCACAAAATGTTTCCTACCCCAAATTGAACATGTTATTATCCCTAACCATACACTGTTCCCTCAATCTAACTTTACAGAATAGCTGTGACAGAGTTGGTCTTCCAATACAGGAATGTAGGGAATCTTCCACCTGCTGAGAACCTCAAAGGTCCATGCAGAATGATCCCTGGAGAAGATGTAGGCAGCTATGAAGGACCTGAGAGAGCAATAGTCATCTTCCATGGCAAACATCCTGTACAGGATGAAGGGATGTGTCTGAACCAGCTTCTATCTTCTTAATGTAGAGAAGATGGACCAAACCAGGCCAGTTTGGAGAGCTCTGTTCAGGTGCCTATGGTTGATATAAAATTCTAACTTGTGAAAGTGTCACAGGAATTAGGTTCAGCCTCCATCTCATGGGACACTTGGAAGCAAGAGTTTGGACAAAGTGGTTGCCAAGGCAGTGACCTCATTCAGTTCCTGAAGAAAGTGAACTACCTCACTTCCTTGGTTATGGTACTCTCTGAACTTGGGATCCAGTAAGCCAGGCACCCAGTGCCAGTCCCAGTCCCAGTCCCAGTGGTCACACTTGTTTGGTTCTACCAAGGACAGAGTCAGTCTTTCTTAGTACCTACTGGGGTGAGTATTGCCAAATGCCAGGAGAGCTCTGAAGAGGGGCCTTTCCTTCGAAACCAGGTAGTGGTTCATCACTGGCTCCTGACAACTTCACAGGGTGGACAAGGAGACCAGATGAAACAAGACAGGCTATTTTGGGGGAACATAAAAAGTCTCACCTGTCAGAAGACACTCCGGGTACTCACAGACCTGCTTTGGAGAAGGAGGTGCCTTTGTGGGTGTGGGTGTTAGTTTGTGGTTTTGTCTCATGTTCTGAGAATAGATAGGAAAGGTGGTTTGTTTGGTTTAAAATGGACTGTTTCTTATAAGTCGTTTGACAAGGCGAGTGTTTCTATGCCTAGTATCCCACTGTGTCCATGGTTGTAGGCATTAAAAAATAAAATGCATCAATGGATGTATCCTGTCTAGAAGAAAGATTCCCAGCATTCATCCTGCCCAATTGATGAATGGACTGTGGCTTGCCTTATAAATGGGCATCACCTACTATCTTCCTAAGCTCCTGTTTTCTTCCTGAATTCTGGCCACTCTCCAGAATAGGCTCATAGTTTTGTGTCCAAGATATGTACCACCTCCAATCTCTGTGACATGCCCATGTACTCGATAGCTGAAGGGAATCGGAGCATCTCAGAAAACTCAGATATCAGTGTGACCAGGAAAGTCTCAGTGGAGAAACCCTGATTTGGGCCTTTTGATTACCTATTGTTCTGTTGCCCTAAATGTCAGGAAAGTCTTTGACTCAGGCCACCCCTTTGTGAAGCCTGAAGAAAACAGTTTTCAAATGGAAATGAATAGGCATCACCTGTGGCTCTTTGCTTAATTGCTTGGAAAGGGATGTGTCTGAATCAGCCCATTGGCCCTGTGTAAGTCTGTTGCTTTGATTCTCAGCACTTGATGGATCTACAGAAAGATCCCATGTGTAAATCCAAAACCAAAATGGCCAAAAGAAGAGTCAATGTGGTTGAAGTCTCTTGCCTTCCTCTGTAAGGTCCTAACCTCTATCAAGTTAGAATAGATATCCTTTGGGTCAAATAAGTTCTTCCAAGCCCTGCAGAGGCTAGGGCATAGGTGCTTGGATTTTCTCATGACTCCAATTCACACAAATAATCTATACCTGACAGTCAGTAAGCCTCAAAATGGAGAAGCAGAGCAGTATTATGGGCAGGCCTATTTGATCACTCTTGGTCTCAGGAAGGGTGTCCAGGCCACCCTGACATTAGGCAAATAAGGCATAAGGAAGCTAATGGACACTGTCTTGGGCTGCACCCCTCATGGAAACCTCCAGCCAGAGGTTATTATGAGTGTCTATATGGCAGAAGATGAGGGTCATGTGGGATCTTTTTGGTTTCAAGAGTGGTCATTTGTGTGGTGGTTGGAAAAGAGATGACTGGGTCCACCTGGGTTTGAACTCTGGTATGATCCCCTTAGAGACTGAGCTCTGGAATTGACCTCAGAGAAGAATTGCCATGAATTGTGTTGGGATTTTACGAGGCCACTTCTGACAGTCGCCCTTGGAAACTGATATCTAGGCCCAGGGTTGCTTTCCACAGATAACTGGGAATCTTAGCCAGGATATCACATGATTTTATTCTGAAAGACTTGGCAGTCATTGTTGAGAGTCAAAACACACATGAACCTTACATTGTAGACCTCAATGGGCCTGGCTTCGTGTGAACTTTTGGCCACTCTTTGCAAAGAATTTGCTGTGAGAGTTCTCCAGAACTTTCATTGAAATGAGCTTCCTCACTATTTAATGGTTCCTAAATGAATTGAAACCCACAATGCCTCCAACTTGATCCTTGAAAATTGGCTAGATAAATACCATGAAATTATTGACATTCCCATTACTAGGTCGCACTGGAGAACTTTTTGATGTCCTGTGTCTGATCATGAGTGTACCAGACAGTGCCTTAATTGACTTGGTTTCATGAAAATGGTGTAGAACAGAAATACCAGTAAGTTGGAGCTTACTGAATAGTGGAACTAGAGAGGTGGTGTGCAGCTGTGTGATAAAACATCTGTGTTGTGGCTATGTGGATCTGACATTGGCTTGCAAATGGCTTGTGACTGACATGGTGCATCCAGCAGAAACTTATATGTCTGAAACCTCTCCATATAAAGGCATCTTTTTATATGGAGATTTCAAGGCAATGTTCAGAATCAGTTTGTTATGGTCAAGGGGGAAATCTATGTGGGATTGAATCCTGCTCGTTACATTCTCCTGCACAGCCTGACCCACCACATGTGACAGAACTCCCTCCAGCACTGGGTCCCAGTTGAACTCATTGTATTTCGTGAAGCAAATACCAAACTCCCAGTGCAAGAAACAACACGAAAAGTGGGGGATGACCAAATGGCTTCAAAGTCCACACAGGGAGACACTTATCCTTAAGTGGCCACAGTTTACCTACAAAGAGTGAATTCAGCACTGCTGCCTCATGTCCTTTGAAAAATAAGAAACCATGTCCTTCAGGTCACATAGATGCAGACACAGCTTCGATGCTCTCAATAGAAAGTAAGCTAAAGCTCCTGATAACAACATATATTTCAAGTGCCTAACCTCAGAGGCAGTTTCTTAAGGAGTCTTTAGGCCGGCAGAGCTCCATGTTTGTTGAGTGTTTACCTGTTAGACCAGGACGCTAGAAAAGACCACTGACTCCAATTAAAATCAAATTAAAGCAAGCTTATTATTTCCACTGTTCAGGCTGTGTCTCCCTCCCAAAATGGTGGTAACAATACAGCAACCCCACTTTTTCTACAGCCCAGCTTTATAGCCCAGAAAGTTACACAAAACCGGGGTTACAGATAACAGATCTCTGACAAGCATCACACTAATGATAGTTTAGATTTTTTTTGCTGTCCCCAACATCAGAATTTATGAGGACCATTCGAGCCTCAGAGAGGGTCGTTTTCTGGCCAGGGAAGGCCAATATTTATGAGGTGTCACTAACGTTTCAGAGAGGGCTGATATCTGGTGAGAGAGAAAGGAATGGGTGAGTTCAAGGCACTGGCTGGCATTCCAAGCAGGTTCAGAGTTTCAGTAATTTATAGTTAAGCCAAAACTATCTTTTCATGGCTTTGTGGCAAGATGGCTACCAATTTTAATAAAAGATCAGGTTGGGTCTATCATTCCCCTTTTTTCTAATGTGTCCCTTTCAAATCTTTGATAGGGTAGGGGAAGAGCACTGAGGAAATTTTAATCATTCAGGTAACAGTCTCCAAATTTTGAGAACTCACCCAAAACTGAATTCCTGATTGTACCTGACTTAATTATTTACTTATATTGATAGTCTATTTATTTTTGGCTTCATTGTTGTAAGAAGAGAGGCATCACACATTTTGGCTTCTTCTCAGCTGAGAGAGGGTGATGTGAGGGGGCATGGCATGAGGGACATGAGTTGAGTTGCCTTTTGGAATTCAGTTAAAGGACATGAGTTGCCTTTTAGAAGTCAGTTTGTTTTGAAGTCTGGTTGGGAAAGAACAGGTTGTAAAGGCATCTGAGGATGGATTCTTCTATGACAGAAACAAAAACCATGAGTACTGAATAAATGTTGCAGCAGCTGGAACATGTCACTGTATAGAAGTTCCCTCACCAGTCTTTAATATCCCCAGTTATCAGGACTGTCAACTTAATATTTAACATTTAGTGTTACAGTTGTCCTTCCCCATAAGTTACAGTTTAATAATTTATTGTCACTGATCTTGCAAAATCCTTTTACTAGTATTATCTCTGTGTCTAATAGAGAAACTTTTAATTCTGTTACTCAGGGCTGGATAATCGTACTAGCAAACACCAAGCCTACCTGTGTAGGTTAGAAATATCTGTAGGCCTTAAACTAAAAACTTCTGCCTCTGGAAGCTCCTCTTGATAGTCTCTTTTTATAGTTATCAGGCATTCTTGTCTGAGAATCCTTCTTTGTAACCTCCAGTCTTACTTATTTGGGGAGGCTAACATAAAGTGTATACCTTAAAATATTATTATTATTATTATTATTATTATTATTATTATTATTATTATTATTATTTAAAATGCACAGGAATGGCTGTATTTTGGTATTTACTGTCTTTGCTAAGTGTTTAAGATGAAGCAGTCAAACTGACTTTTGTTTCTATCTATTGTTAACAGTCAGCTGAGCTTTTATGGGAGTCATTTCTGGGGAATCTTGAGAGCAGCTTCTCAGTTCTGCTAGTGTCATTTGCGCTAGGTGGGTCCAGATCTTGCTTGACCGTGTGGCTTCCCTCGGAAGCATCAGGGATGTCTCCCTTCTCTGATGACTCTCCTCTTCGTAACAAATGCACTGATTGGCTTTCTGTACTCCAGTGGTCTCTTTTATCTCCCTGATCAGGAGGTTATGTGGCTCAGAGTTGCAAAGCTCTTCGAGAAGTACCCTGTTCCCTGGATTTAGACTGACTCAGAGGGCAAGAGCCAAATATTGGTTTTCTTGGCCCTTTCATTTAACTTTAATTTTAAATCCTAATCTTAAACATGCAACAAATAAATTTTAACAGCCTTACATTAAGAGTACTGGGCTTTAATGTCTATAACTTTATAATTATTTATGTTTTTAATAAATTGGGATCTGTATTATTCTGTATGTATTGTAGGTGATGACTTATTATCTTGAATAAACCCATGTTGTGTTCTTAAAGCAACACATTTGTAGAACAATAACAGGGAATCTTTACATCACTTATAAGAAAATTTCAAAATAAAATTAACAAAAGTAAAAATAGTTAGTTCGTGTAATACCTACCCTGAATTTTTTGGCTGAGTTATACATTATATCCCCTGTTTGAGATCCTAGTAATCTTGACAGAAAAAAAAACAGCTTTTGAACATAACTTTGAATGAAATAAAATCTGACCTACTGCTTTTGTAGTTATTCTAACATGTAGAAAGTTGGAACACAGAGCCTTATCTCAGGTAAGGCAGGGCTCTTTATAAATCTCAAGTGTTTTAGTTCTAAAGCGGAAAGTTGTTTTTTTAAATATCATTTTATGAAGTTTACATAAATTGTTTGAGGTCACATGAACATTAGCTAACATGATATGATATCACATTTAAAACATGAATTAAAGAAAGGCTGAATGTTCTTAACCTTTACATAGATTAGGCTCTCATTAAATTAAAAATATATTTAAATTGTTCCCAATGTAAAAAGTAACATAAAACTTTACATGTGTTATTGATAACAGGTAAATGAATGCCCAATATATATTTTTACCATACAACTTCAGAATTGCAGCTTGATATAATGCTCTTTTAAGTTTCTACCTTACAGACTTTTATACCTGGAAGATATAAGCAGATTAATAGCTTCACAATTACATGGATGTTTCTACATTATCCCAGTTAAGCTTTTAAAGAAATGGCAGTACAGTGCTGTAAAACAACAGTTCTTATTTAATCATTTGTTTAATTTTTATGGTTGCTTGCTCTAGAAAAAATAAAACTTAATAAACACAATGTTATTGGTAAACTTATGTTTTAAGAAATTTTTGTCTCTTTAACACATGATGATTTTTACAATCTTATACATACTTTAGTACAAACTTATAAAGACCTTAGTTAATCAATCAGATATCTAAAAAAGTACTCATGAATGAGTAATCCCATATCATATTTACTTTACTAATTTATCAAAATATTAGACAAATGGATTGAACAGTGTAAACCATTTTTTTTGTTGAAGGAAACGTCCTAGAACCAAGTCATATTAGACATTTTATAGACATTAATATTTTATTAGATTTTTGAACACCTAGAAAAACTCTTAAGCTTAAATTTAAAGACATTTATTTTTATCTGTTTTTCAAATTTCAATTTAACCATTTAAATGACATGAATTGAAGATCTTTGGATCCACTTTTTAAAATTTGTTTTTATGAGCGCTCCTTTTATATGTTAATTTGTGTATCACATGTATGATATACGGACACATGTATATATAGACATACAACACATTACAAAAGTGTGCACACATAATAATAGTAAAGGCCTTGTAGCTTTGCGCAGGTGAAATCTCCATTGCAATGTTTCAAAAACTCCACAGTTGGTCAAAGATAAATCTGATCAGAAAAACATTAACCTAGGTCTGCAGGATCAAAATCATGAGCTCAAAAAAAAAAAAAAAAAAGAAACCAGAATCGAAGGAAAAAAAGTAAGAGTCCTAGAAAAAATGACTGGCCAGTAATTTGTAAATACCATATCATTTACATTTTTTCTTCCTTAGGCCCCAGATCAGTCTGCTACTCAGCTTGCAGGCTTCTTTCATTTGCATTTCAATCTAAGTCCTGTCTGAGGTCTGGAAGGAGCAGGAAAATACTGCTATTCTGAGCAGACACCTCAGGCCTAAGTCATTTTAACCATAATTTTCAGGTTAGGATGTTGAAAATTATGATACATGTTTAAGATACAACTCACAAAATTTTATATCTTTACATCTTTTTTTGTCAACAGAAACCATATTATGATTTACTATCCTTGTCCAAATTAATGCACTGATACACACAGTGATATTTTCTCAGGCTACCCAAATCAAAATTGTTGAAAAAAAAAGCCTGAATGATTGGGAAGTTACTTGCCAACTTGGAAGTAGAGTTCTTTAGTTTTCCATCCTAAGTATTAAAGTTCTCTGGAATGAATTATCTGAAATCATAAACTAAACAATTACCTAACCCCGACTTTTAACTGCAAGATTGTGCAATGCTTCAAAAACCCATTCAGATACCAGATTGTTACAATAGAACATCATAATTTAGACACACATTCAGCTAAGATCATTCCCAAGAAACAATTTATAATATCAACACATTATTGCACATATCTTAAAGGGCCAGAAACAAAGACACAAGACAGACAGAAAGGAGCTCCAGACTATGGCTGACAGATGGAAGCCTTTAAAACAGAGCAGATAAGAGTAAAATCCCCTACACCAGTGGCAATATAGATGTCCCCACAAGGGAACCAGATGTTTTCACAGAGGGGCAACCTGAAATGTAAAATCAAGGATCTACTTGGTGACTTTACTGCATGTAGTGTCCCCTTTTTCTTTTTCTCTTTTTTAAGAAGACAGAGGTGGCATAATCCTTACATTTCAGGTAAGGAAGGAGGGAATTCCCTGAAGCAACAGGGCTTTGGCAGCTGCTGTGAGTCCCTCAGTCCCTCCTTTTACTTACAGGATTAGCTTCTCTGGTTCGGTTCCATCCCAAGCAGGATCCATCTCCTAACATTTCAGTAGTCAGGTCTCAAAAAGGTCCAGGGCGGAGGGGGAGGTGGTATATCAAAATTTGTAACTTAAAGTTAGGTTCCTGACCTTGAAGCCAATTAATGCCAATTTAATAATGAGGACAGTGTTTGGAGAAAAAGAAAAATGGGGTTTTATTGCTTTTCTAACAAAGGAGAAACACAGGGGACTCTTCCCAAAGTTTGTGACTCTCCTGATATGCAGGGACAAGGGGTTTTAAAGTAGTTTCACTTGTTAACCTGGGAGATACTCAGTTCTTAGATCCCCAGCAGGCATTGCCCTCTGCAGTGGGTGTTCTCCAGTCTGCCAGCTATGGGCTTCTCTCATCCTGCTTAACCAAGGGTGGTAAAGTTCATTGCAGTTCCTTTAAGCACAGTCCAAATGGGTGTCAGGCTTACTTGCTTTATTACCCATTTCCACATCCAATATCCTTAAGTTTTTACCACAGAAATCACACAACAAAATGCACAAAAACGAACAAACAAACAAACGAAAAACCATATAGAACACAGAACAACACACACACCCACACACACACAAAAAAAAAAACAACCAGAAACCCTGCACCGAAACAGAAAATCTGAGGAGCAATGCAATGTATTGGTAAAGCTCAGGGGTACAAGTGCGTGTGTGCCCATCGGCACCTCTCTATCCTTCCAGAGCAATTCCCTACAGAACAGAACAGAGGAAAGAACGATTCTCCTTACTGTCCCGGACAGGAGTATGTGTGAGCCTCCCGAGGCCACATCTCTGTCATCAGAATAGATCTCCCTTAACCGAATATTACATGTTATAAAGGCACCACTTACATATGGAGACGTCCGCCACCACGTGCTTCCTAACAGTTTTAGTTCCGTGGTTCACTGTAGTGCTCCCCAGACCAAAGGCTCACTCCAAGGTCTTGGGACTTGGCTCTCCAGCCTGGAGCCCTGAGGGAAGGCCAGCTTTAGAATTTCCAGCAGTCTGGTCTTGTGATATGCTTGGGCAGTGTCATCTCGATGGGAAACGACAAAATGTTAGACCAGGACACAAGACCACACACTCCAATTAAAATCAAATTAATGCAAGCGAATTATTTCAACTGGCTGGGCTGTCTCCCTTCCAAAATGGCGGGAACAAGACAGCAACCCCACCTTTCTTAGAGCCCAGCTTTTTATTCCAGGAAGTTACACACAAGGGGTTTTACAGATACCAAAACTTTGACAAGCATCACACTAATGGTAGTTTACATTTTTTTTCTGGCCCCAACATCAGAAATTATGAGAACCATTAGAGCCTCAGAGAGGGTCATTGTCTGGCCAGAGAAGTGCAATATTTATGAGGTGTTACTAAAGTTTCAGAGAAGGCTGCTATCTGGTCACAGAGCCAGGCATGGGTGAGTTCAAGGCACAGGCAGGCATTCCAAGCAGGTTCAAATTTTACAGTAATTTATAGTGAAGCCAAAATTATCTTTTCATGTCTTTGTGGCAAGATGGCTCCCAAATTTAATAAAAGATAAGGTTGGATCTATCAACCCTGTCCCTTACTTTTGGAAACCCCATTACGACCTACAAGGTGGTGAACTCCTGAGAATTTTCCATTCCAGATAAGTATTCACTGATTTTCTAACTCTTCTCCTCTAATTGTGTCTTATTTAGAGTGAAGGTAATGTCAAGGCATTGTTCTGGATGAGAGTGGGAAGATTTTTGTGTACCACATATTTGCATACACATTGGATTCATTATCTAATTTTTCATTCGAAATACTGAATCCCTGACACTAACCCATACCCTACTAGACTCTGAATACTAATCCTAATATGATGGAGAAAAATAACCTAAACAGAATAGAAATACAAGCAGTTCAGAGAAGGCATGGTGTTTGGTTGGATTTGCCTTTTGCATGATAAAGGAATGGTGTAATAAATCTAATCAATTTTTATTGAAATAGTTCTCCATGTGTTTTTATACTTAACAAATATGTGAATTCCTGTCTCCCTTTCTCTGTAGCCTATTCAGCACATGTATTTCTATATGCACATATAGAATCCTACATGTTATCACACGTATAGTTTTGTGATTTGGCTGATTAAACGCTGTTGGAACTGAAAATTCAAACTATGGGTGAGCTTCCTAATAGAACAACATTATACATAAAACCATGTTCAGTAAAATAAATATTTTTGCATCTGTGGATGATATATATTTCATGATGAATTTTGATTGGCATATATATTGCTACTTTTTAATGTTTGTGTGTGTATGTGTGTGTGTGTGTATGTGTCCAGATTTTTTAAAATAAAATATATGTGTCTTATTATACACTCCCTAAATACATTGATATACATATATGTGGTTTTATAATAAAATTTTCACAAGTTTATTCTCTTAAATAATCATCCACCTGAAATACATATTTGTTTCCTAGTATTGAAAACTAACTTCAGTGAATGGTGCATTCAAATCCTAATCTTTCTACAGTAATCGACCCAGTTTAACATCAATGCAAGTAGATTCCTATGGGTCATGATATGTATTTTGAAGTTCATTTTTTCACAATACTGGTACGTTACTATTTCTTCAGTTTATGCACATCATTGGATATATATTTCATCCACAAGTTAGCAAAATTATAGGCATTTGTTTCACTTTCAATCACTTCCTGCTTCAGAACACATGTATTCTTCCATGTTTCTTGACTGGTCTTTTCATGAGACTCCTTTCCAACACATTATTTTCTATTTCCATAATCACATTGAAGCAAAACTCACACACTGTTCATGATAAACCATAACCCTAATATTACCATTAGATGTATGACTGGTTGGAATGAATGATTGTATATCAATATAAGATTTCTTATACATTTTCAGATATCAATTCAATCCATCATTTAAAGTGGAACCAGTAATATTGTTTATTCAGGGTACGGTCTATTCATGCATTATGTCTATATTCATAAACACAGGGTACACCTCTTTGTAAACCCAATATAATTTATACGTTTTCAAAATATTGCTCCCAGAAATGTTGGACGAAATACTCATGTCACCTGATCAACATATACATTTTATCACAGTAATATTCTGGACACAAAGTGCAAAGGTCACACTTCTGATTGTACCAAACCCTAAATGGAAAGTGAACATGGATTACTAAAAACATCCATGTCCATGTTGCCGAATGCTCTAAAAAGTCATTCCTATTTTTGACAACATATTGGTTTCTTCCTAAGATAATATATTCAAACTCAACCCTGTTGAAAATATCTAATCCAATATCTCAATTTATACTTTGCCTGATTTCGTAATGTCTCGAATGATGTCTGCTTTCCTACATATTTTCCCCATTTCATCATTATGACTGACACTTCACATGAGCTGACATTTACATTCACTATCTAACCAAAACCCTATTGCTAAAGAACTTTTGTTCCAAATCCTATACTCACTCTTCTTTCTAAACCTATAGACTATCTTCGTATTTCTACCGAGTCTCCCTGTTTGATTTGATGTTATCTTCGACATTCAATCATCCAAGGTACAAGGTCCTATGCCATTGTATATTGATTTATCTGAGACATTGGTGCAGAATATAATTCAAAGATAAGTATTCCAATCAAGGGGCCAATGCCCTTCTGGGCTTCAAATCTTACTTAGGTTTCTGTTTTCATACATATATTTCACCTCTATATTCTTATAAATATCGCAGGTTCCCAATACCATAATTGATCCAGCAGAATGATTCCTAATCCAAATCGAACATGTTATTAACCCTAACCATACACTGTTCCCTCAATCTAACTTTACAGAAGAGCAGGGACGGAGTTGGTCTTAAAATAGAGGAAGGTAGGGGATCTTCCACCTGCTGAGAACCTCAAAGATCCATGCAGAAATTATATCTGGAGAAGATGTAGGCAGGTATGAAGGTCATGAGAAAGCAAAAGCAATCTTCCATGGCAAACAACCTGGTAAGGATGAAAGGTTGTGTCTGAATCAGCCTCTCTCTGCTTAATGTAGAGAAGATGGACCAAACCAGGCATGTGTGGAGAGCTGTTCCCGGGTGATTATGGTTGATATACCTTTCTATCTTGTGAAAGTGTCAGAGGAAGTAGGAGCAGCCTCAATCTCATGAGACCCTTGGAAGCAGCTGTTAGGACAAAGTGGTTGCCAAGGCAGTGACCTCATTCAGTTTCTGAAGGAAGTGACCTCACCTCACTTCCTTAGTGATGGAACCCTCTGAACTTTGAATCCAGGAAGACAGGCACCCAGAGCCAGTCCCAGTCCCAGTTCCAGTAGTTTTACTTGTTTGGATTTAACAATGAGAGAGTCATTCTTTCTTGCTAACTACTGATGTGAGGATGGCAAAATGCCTGGAAAACTCTGAAGAGGGTGCTTTCCTGAAAAAGCAGGTAGTGGTTCACCGCTGGGTCCTGACAACTTCACAGTGTTGGACAAGGAGACCAGATCTGAGACAGGACAGGCCATTTTGGCGGAACATAGTATGGCCCACCAGTCAGAGGACACTTCGGAGAGTCCCAGACCTAATTGGGGAAGGAGGTGCCTTTGTGGGTGTGGATGTGAGTTTGTGGTTTTGTCTCATGTTCTGAAAATAGGTAGGAAAGTTAGTTTGTTTAGTTTGGAGTGGACAGTTTCTAGTAATTCTTTTGAAAAGGCGAGTGTTTCTATGTCTGTGTATCTCACTTTGTCCGTGGTTGTAGACATTAGAAAAGAGAATGCATCAATGGATAT